>NC_054707.1:23839344-24076844 GCF_016097555.1 Gigantopelta aegis
GTCAGAGAGTTGTTTTCAACGTACGCGGTTTTTGGCGCCGTGCGGGCGAAATACGGACACACACACAAAACATCGATTCTGTTAGGCCTAAACAAAAATAGTGATTTCGGGGGGTGGGGTGGGGTGGGGTGGGGTGGGGGAATAAGTATGGTCGATCGGCTTTTTGAAGGGTTTGTTGTTGATGTTTTTTGTTGTTGATGTTTTTGGCGGGGTTTTTTTTGGTGGGGTTTGTTTATTTTTTGTTTGTTTTTGTGTTTTCCTTACTACATTTTCACTCTTTTTATCTACATATTAATGGAGAGAAAATATTGAATTGAATAAAAAATTTTTTTAAAAGTCGGCCCTTTTTTCTACGTAATGTCGGTTTCCTAAAAACATTTTAGTTTTTCAACGCCTCATCAATAGCAATGTTTTAATTTATACGACACTTTTTTTCTTCAGAAATAATGCCCGCACCGCGCCCACGCCGCGCCAAAAACTGCGCGGATATAAAATTACACGTAACATAGTTACGTGGTGTTCATAAACAAGGGAAGGGGATGGGGGGAGGGGGCGGGATTTAGCTCAGTCGGTTGAGTGCTCGCTTGAGTGCGTCGCAGGATCAAACCACCTTGGTGGATCCATTCAACTGATTGGGGTTTTTCTCGTTCCAACCAGTGCACTACAACTGGTTAAAAACCGTGGTGCCGTGGTATGTGCTTTCCTGTCTATGGGGAAGTGCTTATAAAAGATCCTTTGCTGTTAATGGAAACATGTAGCGGGTTTCCTCTGATGACTACAAGTCAGAATTATCACATGTTTGACATCCAATAGCAAATTATTAAATAATGTTCTTCTTCATCATCATAAATCGGCCTCGGTGGCGTCATGGTTAGGCCATCGGTCTACAGGCTGGTAAGTACTGGGTTCAGATCCCAGTGGAGGCATGGGATTTTTAATCCAGATACCGACTCCAAACCCTGAATGAGTGCTCCGCAAGGCTCAATGGGTGGGTGTAGACCACTTGCACCGACCAGTGATCCATAACTGGTTCAACAAAGGCCATGGTGTGTGCTATCCTGCCTGTGGGAAGCGCAAATAAAAGATCCATTGCTACCTGTCGTAAAAGAATAGCCAAATTCTTTAAAAAAAACAGTATCAAAATGATCATATGTTTGACGTCCAATAGCCGATGATAAGATAAAAAAAAACAATGTGCTCTAGTGGCGTCGTTAAATAAAACAAACTTTACTTTACTTTCATCATCATAAACAAAACTCCTTACTTTATATGAAAGAAAATTACATGGGCCGGACCCTTCTTCCTCCGCGAAAATCCAGCCTGACTGGGGCCGTTCCATAAATGACCCGATAAACGTATGGTGGGGGATTAATGTAGATGGATGGGGGGGGGGGGGGGGGGGGGGGGGGGATTCGTTGATTATATTCGTAATGTGGTATTACAAAGTTTGTTTTATAAAGTTTGTTTTGTTTAACGACACCACTAGAGCACATTGATCGATTAATCAGCGGCTATTGGATGTCAAACATTTGGTAATTATGACTCGTAGTCATCAGGGGAAAGCCGCTACATTTTTCAATTAGTAGCAAGCGATCTTTTATATGCACCATCCCACAGACAGAATAGCACATATCACGGCCTTTGTTACACCAGTCGTGGTGCACTGGGTGAAACAAGAAATAGCCCAATGGGCCCACCGACGGGAGTCGATCCTAGACCGACCGCGCATCAAGCGAGCGCTTTACCACTGGACTACGTCTCGACCCTAATGTGGTATTGCAGTCAAAGTTTCACTCAAACGTGTTAAGCTTCAACCAAATGGAATATAAAAATGGCATTTAAAGACGGATGGCTGCTTAATATAGGTCACATTTTTACTATATTAGATGGAATGAAAATGTGGCTTTTTAACACAAGTGGATGTTTTTTCCTGTTATTTTACAAAATACAGGATAATAAATACCACAGCATTTGATATGCTAGTCGATGGAACGAGTTATAGTTTTATGTGTTATATGAAGTGGGTCGGTACTATAGTAGCTGGCTGCCCAAAGAGCACGCTGTTCTGCTTCTATAATAAAAACAAGGGCTCCACTATTGAATATTTAGCCATTAATGATTTATGATCCATTAAAAAAAAAAAAACTACCTTCAGTATCTGTCTACAGTACTAACGTAAGGTGCTAAGTTGTAAAGCGCTCGCGTGATGCGCGGTCGTTCTGGGATCGATCCCCGTTAGTGGGCCCATTTGGCTATTTTTCGTCCCAGACAGTGCACCACGACTAGTATATCAAAGGTCGTGGTATGCGTTATCCTGTCTGTGGGATGGTGCATATAAAAGATCCCTTGATACTGACGGGAAAAGGTAACGAGTTTCCTCTCTAAGACTATAAGTCAAAATTACCAACTGTTTGACATCCAGTAGCCGATGATTAATAAATCAATGTGTTCTAGTGGTATTGTTAAACAAAAAACTATTATAAAAACAAAGCTTCATTATTGAATACTTAGCCATCAATTTGTGATCCATTTTTAAAAATAATCTACCTACAGTACTACCGTAATTTTAATGAAAACTAAATAATAATGTTCTTTTCAATCGATAAAATACATTTTCATAATTCGTTTGACCTATAAAATCAGTTTTAATCAAATCGGTCTATATACTGCCAACATGAAAATATCCAACAACAAACAGTAGACGTGTTCTTTTAATCGATAGCGTCAGCTGGTGGTAAGATATTGCTATTCTTTGTTTTATTTGTCTTTAAACATATAATTGATTTACAACAGATTGTTAAAACATGTTTCTTACACACACGTTGGTGAGAACGCCATGTTATTTTTGATAGCACATGGTTCTTTGCATAGTTAACCTTACAACCATGGGTCTGTGACGCGTAAGTTAGCTACAAAGGAAGGAAATGTTTTATTTAACAACACACTCAACACATTTTATTTACGGTTATATGGCGTCAGACATATGGTTAAGGACCACACAGATATTGAGAGAGGAAACCCGCTGTCGCCACTTCATGGACTACTCTTTTCGATTAGCAGCAAGGGATCTTTTATATGCACAATCCCACAGACAGGATAGTACATACCACGGTCTTTGTTACACCAGTTGTGGAGCACTGGCTGGAACGAGAAATAGCCCAATGGGTCCACCGACGGGGATCGACCGTAGACCGACCGCGCATCGAGCGAACGCTTTACCACTGAGCTACGTCTCGCCCCAGTTAGCTACAAGTGCAACGGCTGTAAATAACTTTTAGTCGAAAAAGATGTTAACATTTGCTTAAAACGTTTTTTGAGGATATGTAAGAAATAGAATAATACATTCGTGCCCGTTAGATAACATTCGCTCGTTAGATACATTTTAAAACAACTCGTCAGATAAATGGTATCTAACGGCCACTCATGAATTATTCTCTATGTATTGATTGTAAATATTATGCAGTAATATCTCTTGTAACATCCAAAATCACAAATAATTGTATTGTTATAAAACATATTATGCGATATAAGGTATATAATACTCTTAAAATGAGGAAAACTGACGGTCTGGAAATACCGATGATTTCTCATATTCAGAAAAATACGCCCAACTTCTTTGATATACCAGTCGTGGAGCATTCATTGGGACAAACCGGCCTCGGTGGCGTCGTGGTTAGGCCATCGGTCTACAGGCTGGTAGGTACTGGGTTCGGATCCCAGTCGAGGCATGGGATTTTTAATCCAGATACCGGATCCAAACCCTGAGTGAGTGCTCCGCAATGCTCAATGGGTAGGTGTAAACCACTTGCACCGACCAGTGATCCATAACTGGTTCAACAAAGGCCATGGTTTGTGCTATCCTGCCTGTGGGAAGTGCAAGTAAACGATCCCTTGCTGCTAATCGGAAAGAGTAGCCCATGTAGTGGCGACAGCGGGTTTCCTCTCAAAATCTGTGTGGTCCTTAACCATATGTCTGACGTCATATAACCTTAAATAAAATGTGTTGAGTGCGTCGTTAAATAAAACATTTCTTTCTTTCATTGGGACGAGGAAGAAAGCCGAGGGTGTTTGATCCAGCTACCGGTTGCTCATCAAATGATCGCTCTGCGACTGAGCCATAACTGGTCTTCCTAACAAAAAGTTTTGTTTTGTTTAACGACACCACTAGAGTACCATGATTTATTAATAATCGGCTATTGGATATCAAACTTTGATAATTTGACTTATTGTCTTAAAGAGGAAACCAGCTACATTTTTTCCATTAGTAACAAAGGATCTTTAATATGCACTATCCCACAGCAGGACAGCAAATACCACGGTCTTTGATATACCAGTCGTGATGCACTGGTTGGGACGAGAAATAGCCCTACCGGTCAGGATCGATCCTAGATGTGTTCTCTCTCTCTCTCTCTCTCTCTCTCTCTCTCTCTCTCTCTCTCTCTCTCTCTCTCTCTCTCTCTCTCTCTCTCTCTCTGCATATACAGCAGGTGTTTTGATATGTCAGTAGTACAGCACTTGTACATTTTTGCATAATCAGTCAAAATTAATTAAATGGCTACCAAAGACCACATAACACATGTCACTGATGAATTCTACTAAAGCATTAAGTAGTCAATGGTCTTCTCATATGAACACAACTGCAATTAAAAAAATATATACGTTCGGACAGAAACATGACCAAAATACAGGTATTTTGAAATTGTAATATTATTTGAGCATGTAGCGTCATGCATCATGGTCTGACGGCATATAACCGAAAATAAAATGTGTTGAGTGCGTCGTTAAATAAAACATTTCCTTCCTTCCTTCATGCACGATGGATTTGTTCCTATGGCGTATTTTCTAGCAGTCACCGATCGAAATATTAGGCAAGTCTAATGTTTCTGAATTGTGGTGCGGTCAGGTCTGTTGCATCACTATTTGCCACATCGTGCCGGGGTGACAAACAGTGAAGCAACAAGGTTCTTTGGACCCTTCTGCCGCTAATGAAGCTGGTCTGACCCACGGCACTAACTAACGACCGCCGGTAGTAGGGGAACATAGTAGGTAGTTACAAGTGCCTCTTAACAATGCCAGAAGTAACTATTGAACACTCTCTGAAGTGGTCAGACTTAAGCTGTATCCTAACCGGACGCGACAATATTTCTATCCTAACCAGACGCGACCATAACGCCATGAAACCGCCAAGTAAAAGTGGTTTGATTAGTTAATATATGTTTGTCGCTCGTGTTGTGCGACAAACAATATAAACAGTTCCTATCGGTATTGTGTCGCGCGCTCGACTACATGAATCTGTCGCGCCGTACGCGTGCGGTTAGGATGCAGCAATTGAAATCAAGGGTTTTTAGATATTAGAGAGGAAACCCGCTACATGTTTCCTTTAGTAGCAAGATATCTTTTATATGCACCATCCCACAGACAGGATAACACATACCACGAACTTTGATATACCAGTTGTGGTGCACTGGCTGGAACATACACACGTTATAAGAATTTAATGAAAGGGAAATGGCTAATTTGGTGTGTAACATATCGTAATTCCCACTTTTGGTCGATAAAAAAGGCGAGTGCCCCATCCCTCAGTTCTTCTGGTGACACCTCGCACTTTTTTTCAAGCACTGTCACTGTCACACTGGCACTAGATTAAATCAAATTACTGGAATCAGAAATCATAACAGTAATATCTGTCACACGGGCACTAGATTAAATCAAATTACTGGAATCAGAAATCATCACAGTAATATCTGTCACACTGGCACTAGATTAAATCAAAATACTGGAATCAGAAATCATCACAGTAATATCTGTCACACTGGCACTAGATTAAATCAAATTACTGGAATCAGAAATCATCACTGTAATATCTGTCACACTGGCACTAGATTAAATCAAATTACTGGAATCAGAAATCATCACTGTAATATCTGTCACACTGGCACTAGATTAAATCAAATTACTGGAATCAGAAATCATCACAGTAATATCTGTCACACTGGCACTAGATTAAATCAAATTACTGGAATCAGAAATCATCACTGTAATATCTGTCACACTGGCACTAGATTAAATCAAATTACTGGAATCAGAAATCATCACTGTAATATCTGTCACACTGGCACTAGATTAAATCAAATTACTGGAATCAGAAATCATCACTGTAATATCTGTCACACTGGCACTAGATTAAATCAAATTACTGGAATCAGAAATCATCACTGTAATATCTGTCACACTGGCACTAGATTAAATCAAATTACTGGAATCAGAAATCATCACTGTGATATCTGTCACACTGGCACTAGATTAAATCAAATTACTGGAATCAGAAATCATCACTGTGATATCTGTCACACTGGCACTAGATTAAATCAAATTACATGTCTCCATTAGTAGCAAAGGATCTTTATATGCAACATCCTACAGGCAGGATAGCACATACCACGGTCTTTGATATACCAGTCATCGTGCACTGGCCGGAACGAGAAAAAGCCCAATGGGTCTACCGACGGGGATCGATCCTAGACCCCTTAAAACTTCTGTTGATACACCGCACATCTTTCAAGCACATACTGGCACTAGATTAAATCAAATTACTAGAATCAGAAAACAACACTGGGTGAATAATTCTGTCAAATATATATATCTTCAATGGAAGACGAGGAAACTAATGTTAGATGCTCTTGGATAAAGATTGAAAGTGGGTAATAAATAGAATACCCAACTCGCTACTCGGCAATACCGTTTATCTTGCACTCGTGAATTGATATTGTCCTTCCCGAGCCTTTGGGCTTAGAGTGCAAGATAAACGGTATAGCTTCGTAGCTCGTTGAGTAGTGTCTAATTACTACCTTAAAGGGACATTCCTGAGTTTGCTGGATTTTTAAAGATGTTATCGACTAACAGAGACTTTTTAACGATTGTAATTACATATCAAATATATTTTTCTGCATAAAATATTAGTGGCTGTATATTAAACGTGTTTATGATCATTCGTAGAAACATTTTATTAGTCGGAAACATCTTACAATGTAGCAAACTCAGGAATGTCCCTTTAATCAACAGCGTATACACTAACTGCACAGATTAACTTAGTTTCATTAAATAACGCAAACAGTAAGGTTCTGGTTTTAGTAAATCAGAGTATGACATACTGTTGCACCAGATATCGTCGGTTGGCAGTATCTGACGTTATGTCACAGGGGTTTTACAGATAATCGCATTAAAGCAGAAATAATGTACGCAGTCTGCTACCCGGAGGCAATGTAATAAAAGATTTGGGTAATCGCTTCAAAAACCAGTTCATTGTGCCGCAGACTTTAGCAGAAACTAACAAGACGTTATGACACAATGAAAAAAAGTTGTATAATACACAAAAATATATGTGTTGGGTTCCCCACTTGTTTGAGACTGTAACTACCGAAACAGCTCAAGACACGAAGAGTGCGCGGAAAGAAAATTTCGCATTGACGGTTTCTATACAGTTGTTTGGATACATAGATTCCTTTCTGCCGAGGATATGAAGATCGTTGAACAGATTTTCCTTAATCTTACTTCCTCATCCTTAATTTTCGACGTGACATTCGCATTCATAGTTCAATAGTCTTGATTATCTTTAATTGAACTGTGCACTTTGATATAAGTGCATGAGTGTTATGTACACTTTGAATGACGAAAAAAACCCACACCATGTTTTTAACTAAATATTTATTTTCACATGTGTCTCTCCTTATAAACTAGGATTACGGAAAATGTTATATTTATCTTGTATGTAAAAATCATCATTTGTCCATCACTCATCAAACACATAACCAAAAGCGGCTATCAAAAGATCGGACCCATCACGGACATGCCTGAAACCCTAGTGGTATAGGGTCATGAGACAATAGTTCAAGCTCAAACTTCAGTTTTGTGATCCTCAAAATCTGCTTTGGAATAAAATATGATTTCTTCAAGGAGCTAATTACGATGTTGAAACAACTATGAATTACTCCTTTAAGGTGCTTACCAATAACACAGGGGATTGATAAGGAGAACAGGAAAGGTCTCCTAACTGATATAATTCATAAGAATTCCACATTTGTTCGAATGTGGCGCTGTGACAAGTAGACATGGAGAGGAAAGGGTCGAGCTTCTTCACGAACTCGGCGTCTATGCGCGAGCTGAAGAACAGGAACAGTCTGGCCACGCTGAAACTGAGGAAGGAGATCTGCCATTTCGAGGAGCAGCAGAAGTTCCTGGTGAAACACATGGCGAGAGACAGGGTCAGCCAGTACGAGTTCCTCAAGGAGATCAGGGTGTGCGAGACGAACCTCAACCCGAACTACCACAGGTAATCACTGTTATCACAGGTAATATATACTACCACAGGTAATCACCACTATCACAGGTAATATATACTACCACAGGTAATCACCGCTATCACAGGTAATATATACTACCACAGGTAATCACCGCTATCACAGGTAATATATACTACCACAGGTAATCACCAGTACCACAGGTAATCACCAGTATCACAGATAATATATACTACCACAGGTAATCACCACTACCACAGGTAATATATACTACCACAGGTAATCACCACTATCACAGGTAATATATACTACCACCGGTAATATATACTACCACAGGTAATCACCACTACCACAGGTAATATATACTACCACAGGTAATCACCGCTATCACAGGTAATATATACTACCACAGGTAATCACCGCTATCACAGGTAATATATACTACCACAGGTAATCACCGCTATCACAGGTAATATATACTACCACAGGTAATCACCAGTACCACAGGTAATCACCACTATCACAGGTAATATATACTACTACAGGTAATCACCACTACCACAGGTAATATATACTACCACAGGTAATCACCACTATCACAGGTAATATATACTACCACAGGTAATCACCACTATCACAGGTAATATATACTACCACAGGTAATCACCACTACCACAGGTAATATATACTACCACAGGTAATCACCCCTATCACAGGTAATATATACTACCACAGGTAATCACCACTATCACAGGTAATATATACTACCACAGGTAATCACCACTACCACAGGTAATATATACTACCACAGGTAATCACCACTATCACAGGTAATCACCACTATCACAGGTAATATATACTACCACAGGTAATCACCACTACCACAGGTAATCACCACTACCACAGGTAATCACCGCTACCACAGGTAATCACAGAACAGAACAGAACAGAACAGAACTTTATTACACTCAGGCCGTTATGCAACGGCGTAAGAGGAACATACATATTTTGATTTTGACAAGATGGTTAACAGGAGGATAAAAATAATAGGAATACATTGCTTGGTATATATATATGAATACAAATACAAATACAGTGCATGACATTACATTATAAAGATATGTGTATTAATAATATAAATACATGATATCACATTATAGAGATATGTGTATTAACCATGTAGATGCATTCTGCGATGTAACAGAGTAGAGGTATATTGTAAAATATAATTATTCAGAAACTTTCAGTTACAACTGTGTACTTTATAAGTATTGGTATTGCAATATATAGATATAAATAAAATAAATAAATAATAATAATAATAATAATAATTAAATTTTCATAAAATAACAATAAGACATAAAATAATGTAATACGATTTAAATTATATCAAGTATAGTTGTATGTTGACCTTTAGTTTCATTAACTGGTTAATGTATGGTACTTTTGGTTGTTGTTGGGTATTGTTGTTGTTATGGGCGTTTAAATACTTGAAAAATTATATTCATGAATTTGGCTAATTTTTTTAGTGTGCTTATTCTTTTACTGCTCATAAGTTCTCTAAATTTATATATATTTGGTCGTATATAATAATATGGACGTAAACATTCTTTCCGGGTATTATTGAAAAAACTACATACAAATAAATAATGAAATTCGTCTCCTATGTCGTTTTCATCACAAATAGTACAAAATCTATCTTCTAATAGAACTGTATTCCAACGTCCAGTCTCAACGGGTAAATAATGGTTAGAAGTCCTAAATTTTATCATAACAGTCCATAATTTTTCATGAATAATATTAAGATAATTTTCAAAATTTAATTGGTCTTTGAAATATTCGTAGGTTTTACCTCTCGATGGATTCTGAAATATAATTTTTCCATGTTTGTAAATACTGGTCGTTTTGTCGTAAGCTAATTTGTTGTGATAGCCATTTTACCGATAGAAAGGTTTGTGATAGCCATATATTACTCATTCCTAGATAATCTAAAATATTTTTAACAGCAGTAATCCAGTTATAGTTAGTTCCATTGCTAATATGGTCTCTCATCATTGATTTGTATAATAATAGAGACAGTTTAGATTGTTTCCCCGAGATAACTCGTGCCCAATAACAAATTAATCTTTTGTGGATAGTCAACTCGACTGGCATTCTATCAAGTTCACCATATAACATGCAAATTGGGGTAGCTTTTTTCACAGGGAGAATATGTCTAATAAAATTGATTTGAACAGAGTTATAGATGTCGTTGTTTTCGAATCCCCATATTTCACATCCATATAATAATATTGGCAGAACCATCGAGTCAAACATTTTGAGTTTACATTCTATTGATAGATGACGATCTTTTGCTTTTGTCAGAACGAAATACATAGCCTTTGTCGCCTGTTGTTTAAGTCTAATCTTAGTATTTTTGAATTTATTTAGTTTAGTAAAAATGGCACCTAAATATTTGTATTCTTTGACATTTTCGAGAGTAGTTTTTCCAATCTTAAAAGTATATTTATAATCTTTAGAATTTCCATTAAAAATTAAGACTTTTGTTTTTCTAGTATTTATTTTAAGTTTCCAAATATTACAATATATATTTAACGTGTGTTGTAAATTGACCGCACTTGTTGCCAGTAAAGCAGTATTGTCAGCGTACAATAAGCAAATAAGATGTATTCCAATGTCTAGTGTGTTATTTTTATTATTTGCGATGGAAGAAACACCTTCACAACCGTGGTTAAGTAAATAGTTTTCTAGATCATTTAGATACATGGAAAATAAAATAGGGGATAAATTTTCACCTTGACGTACACCATTATGGCATGCGAATAATGGTGATTTCTTGTTATTTACAAATATTAATGATTTTATACCTTGATACATTTGATATATGATTCTAAAGAATTTACCATTTATGTTATTTTCTAGTAACTTGTGCCATAGATGTGCTCTTGGGATCATATCGAAAGCTTTTTCAAAATCCACAAATGCGTAATATAGTTTCTTTTTCCTTTTTTTCAGGATATTAATTAGTGAATTAAGTGTAAATAAGTGATCTATAGTCGAATAACCTCTGCGGAAAACATCGTTTTCTTCAATAAAAGTAGTTAACCGGTTATTTAATACTGTTGTAAATAACTTTGAACAGCAACATAGTAATGTAATTGGTCGATAGTTTTCAGGCGATGAACTACTACCTTTATTTTTAAAGATTGGTATAATTATTCCAGTCAACCATTCTTCTGGATACACACTATGGTCTAAAAGTATATTAAAGAGTTTAACAGATGGGAGCAATAAATGGGCTGTCGATTTAATATATTCGTTAATTATTTTATCTACACCTGCTGCTTTATTGTTTTTTTAGTTGTTTTATTGATTTTCGTATTTCGTCCTCGCTGAATCTTCCATTTATGATATCATCGTTGCTTACTTGGTCTACGAGAACATCAATATTTATGACGGGCACTGTATCAGCCGATAGGTCCTTATTTAATTCGCTGAAATAATTAAAGAAGTCTTCAACCGGTGGTACACTTTCTGTCCTGCTTTTTGTCTCTTTAAATATTTTATAGAATTCTTTGGGGTCATTTTTTTTAATACCCTCATGTTCTGCTCTGTTTTAAATTTGCAATGACAATAAGATTTAAATATATATTTCTTATAACATTTACTTGCGTTTGTAAAGTTAATTTTATTTCCTATAGTTTTATGTTTCGACAAAAAATTATTTTGCCTCAAAATATTTTGTTCGTAGAAACTTGCACCGTTTTCTGAACCAGGGTCTCTTATTATCTGGCGAAGTGCTAGATCTATGTTTACGTCTCGGCACGTGGCCGAATGTTAAGTTCGCCACAGGTAATAACCGCTACCACAGGTAATCACCACTACCACACGTAATCACCGCTATCACAGGTAATATATACTACCACAGGTAATCACCACTATAACAGGTAATCACCGCTACCACCGGTAATATATACTACAACAGGTAATCACCGCTATCACAGGTAATCACCACTACCACAGGTAATATATACTACCACAGGTAATCACCGCTACCACAGGAAATCACCACTACCACAGGTAATATATACTACCACAGATAATCACCGCTATCACAGGTAATATATACTACCACAGGTAATCACCGCTATCACAGGTAATATATACTACCACAGGTAATCACCGCTATTACAGGTAATATACACTACCACAGGTAATCACCGCTATTACAGGTAATATACACTACCACAGGTAATCACCACTGCCACAGGTAATCACCGCTACCACAGGTAATCACCGCTACCACAGGTAATCACCGCTAGTACAGGTAATCACCGCTATCACAGGTAATCAACGCTACCACAGGTAATCACCGCTATCACAGGTAATCACCACTATCACAGGTAATCACCGCTATCACAGGTAATCACCACTATCACAGGTAATCACCGATACCACAGGTAATCACCGCTACCACAGGTAATCACCGCTACCACAGGTAATCACCACTATAACAGGTACTCATCGCTACCACAGGTAATCACCGCTACCACAGGTACTCACCGCTACCACAGGTACTCACCACTACCACAGGTAATCACCGCTACCACAGGTAATCACCTCTACCACAGTTGCTCACCGCTACCACATGTACTCACCACTACCACAGGTACTCACCACTACCACAGGTAATCACCACTATAACAGGTAATCACCGCTACCACCGGTAATATATACTACCACAGGTAATCACCGCTATCACAGGTAATATATACTACCACAGGTAATCACCACTATCACAGGTAATCACCGCTACCACAGGTAATCACCGCTACCACAGGTAATCACAACTACAACAGGTAATCACCGCTATCACAGGTAATCACCGCTACCACAGGTAATCACCGCTATCACAGGTAATCACCACTACCACCGGTAATATATACTACCACAGGTAATCACCACTACCACAGATAAGCACCGCTATCACAGGTAATCACCACTACCACAGGTAATCACCGCTATCACAGTTAATCACCACTATCACCGGTAATATATACTACCACAGGTAATCACCGCTACCACCGGTAATATATACAACCACAGGTAATCACCGCAACCACAGGAAATATATAGTACCACAGGTAATCACCACTACCACCGGTAACATATACTATCACAGGTAATCACCGCTACCACCGGTAATATATACTACCACAGGTAATCACCGCTACCACAGGTAATATATAGTACCACAGGTAATCATCACTAACACAGGTAATATATACCACCACAGGTAATCACCACTACTACAGGTAATATATACTACCACAGGTAATCACCACTATAACAGGTAATCACCGCTACCACCGGTAATATATACTACCACAGGTAATCACCGCTATCACAGGTAATCACCACTACCACAGGTAATATATACTACCACAGGTAATCACCGCTACCACAGGTAATCACCACTACCACAGGTAATATATACTACCACAGGTAATCACCGCTATCACAGGTAATATATACTACCACAGGTAATCACCGCTATTACAGGTAATATATACTACCACAGGTAATCACCGCTATTAGAGGTAATATACACTACCACAGGTAATCACCACTGCCACAGGTACTCACCGCTACCACAGGTAATCACCGCTACCACAGGTAATATATACTACCACAGGTAATCACCGCTACCACAGGTAATAAATAGTACCACAGGTAATCACCACTAACACAGGTAATATATACTACCACAGGTAATCACCACTACTACAGGTAATATATACTACCACAGGTAATCACCACTATAACAGGTAATCACCGCTACCACAGGTAATCACCGCTACCACAGGTAATCACCGCTACCACCGGAAATATATTCTACCACAGGTAATCACCGCTATCACAGGTAATCACCGCTACCACAGGTAATCACCGCTACCACAGGTAATCACCGCTATCACAGGTAATCACCACTATCACAGGTAATATATACTACCACAGGTAATCACCACTATCACAGGTAATCACCACTATCACAGGTAATATATACTACCACAGGTAATCATCGCTATCACAGGTAATCACCACTATCACAGGTAATATATACTACCACAGGTAATCACCACTATCACAGGTAATATATACTACCACAGGTAATCACCAGTACCACAGGTAATCACCAGTACCACAGGTAATCACCGCTATCACAGGTAATCACCACTACCACAGTTGCTCACCGCTATCACAGGTAATATATACTACCACAGGTAATCACCGCTATCACAGGTAATCACCACTATCACAGGTAATATATACTACCACAGGTAATCACCACTATTACAGGTAATATACACTACCACAGGTAATCACCACTGCCACAGGTAATCACCGCTACCACAGGTAATCACCGCTACCACAGGTACTCACCGCTACCACAGGTAATCACCGCTACCACAGGTAATCACCGCTACCACAGATAATCACCTCTACCACAGTTGCTCACCGCTACCACATGTACTCACCACTACCACAGGTACTCACCACTACCACAGGTAATCACCACTATAACAGGTAATCACCGCTACCACCGGTAATATATACTACCACAGGTAATCACCACTAACACAGGTAATATATACTACCACAGGTAATCACCACTACTACAGGTAATATATACTACCACAGGTAATCACCACTATAACAGGTAATCACCGCTACCTCCGGTAATATATACTACCACAGGTAATCACCGCTATCACAGGTAATCACCACTACCACAGGTAATATATACTACCACAGGTAATCACCACTATTACAGGTAATATACACTACCACAGGTAATCACCACTGCCACAGGTAATCACCGCTACCACAGGTAATCACCGCTACCACAGGTAATCACCGCTACCACAGGTAATCACCGCTACCACAGGTAATCACCTCTACCACAGGTAATCACCGCTACCACATGTACTCACCACTACCACAGGTACTCACCACTACCACAGGTAATCACCACTATAACAGGTAATCACCGCTACCTCCGGTAATATATACTACCACAGGTAATCACCACTAACACAGGTAATATATACTACCACAGGTAATCACCACTACTACAGGTAATATATACTACCACAGGTAATCACCACTATAACAGGTAATCACCGCTACCACCGGTAATATATACTACCACAGGTAATCACCGCTATCACAGGTAATCACCACTACCACAGGTAATATATACTACCACAGGTAATCACCGCTACCACAGGTAATCACCACTACCACAGGTAATATATACTACCACAGGTAATCACCGCTATCACAGGTAATATATACTACCACAGGTAATCACCGCTATTACAGGTAATATACACTACCACAGGTAATCACCGCTATTACAGGTAATATACACTACCACAGGTAATCACTACTGCCACAGGTAATCACCGCTACCACAGGTAATCACCGCTACCACAGGTAATCACCGCTACCACAGGTACTCACCGCTACCACAGGTAATCACCTCTACCACAGTTGCTCACCGCTACCACAGGTAATCACCGCTACCACAGGTACTCACCGCTACCACAGGTAAACACAACTATCACAGGTAATCACCACTATCACAGGTAATCACCGCTACCACAGGTAAACACCACTATCACAGGTAATCACCACTATCACAGGTAATCACCGCTACCACAGGTAATCACCGCTACCACAGGTAATCACCGCTACCACCGGAAATATATTCTAGCACAGGTAATCACCGCTATCACAGTTAATCACCGCTACCACAGGTAATCACCGCTACCACAGGTAATCACCGCTATCACAGGTAATCACCACTATCACAGGTAATATATACTACCACAGGTAATCACCACTATCACAGGTAATCACCACTATCACAGGTAATATATACTACCACAGGTAATCACCGCTATCACAGGTAATCACCACTATCACAGGTAATATATACTACCACAGGTAATCACCACTATCACAGGTAATATATACTACCACAGGTAATCACCAGTACCACAGGTAATCACCGCTATCACAGGTAATCACCACTACCACAGGTAATCACCCCCACTACCACAGATAATCACCACTACCACAGGTACTTACCGCTATCACAGGTAATCACCACTACCACAGGTAATATATACTACCACAGGTAATCACCGCTATCACAGGTAATATATACTACCACAGGTAATCACCGTTATCACAAGGTAATCACCGCTATCACAGGTAATATATACTACCACAGGTAATCACCAGTACCACAGGTAATCACCACTATCACAGGTAATATATACTACCACAGGTAATTACCACTATTACAGGTAATATATACTACAACAGGTAATCACCAGTACCACAGGTAATCACCGCTATCACAGGTAATCACCACTACCACAGTTGCTCACCGCTATCACAGGTAATATATACTACCACAGGTAATCACCGCTATCACAGGTAATCACCACTATCACAGGTAATATATACTACCACAGGTAATCACCACTATTACAGGTAATATACACTACCACAGGTAATCACCACTGCCACAGGTAATCACCACTGCCACAGGTAATCACCGCTACCACAGGTAATCACCGCTACCACAGGTACTCTCCGCTACCACAGGTAATCACCGCTACCACAGGTAATCACCGCTACCACAGGTAATCACCTCTACCACAGTTGCTCACCGCTACCACATGTACTCACCACTACCACAGGTACTCACCACTACCACAGGTAATCACCACTATAACAGGTAATCACCGCTACCACCGGTAATATATACTACCACAGGTAATCACCACTAACACAGGTAATATATACTACCACAGGTAATCACCACTACTACAGGTAATATATACTACCACAGGTAATCACCACTATAACAGGTAATCACCGCTACCACCGGTAATATATACTACCACAGGTAATCACCGCTATCACAGGTAATCACCACTACCACAGGTAATATATACTACCACAGGTAATCACCACTATTACAGGTAATATACACTACCACAGGTAATCACCACTGCCACAGGTAATCACCGCTACCACAGGTAATCACCGCTACCACAGGTAATCACCGCTACCACAGGTAATCACCTCTACCACAGTTGCTCACCGCTACCACATGTACTCATCACTACCACAGGTACTCACCACTACCACAGGTACTCACCACTACCACAGGTAATCACCACTATAACAGGTAATCACCGCTACCACCGGTAATATATACTACCACAGGTAATCACCACTAACACAGGTAATATATACTACCACAGGTAATCACCACTACTACAGGTAATATATACTACCACAGGTAATCACCACTATAACAGGTAATCACCGCTACCACCGGTAATATATACTACCACAGGTAATCACCGCTATCACAGGTAATCACCACTACCACAGGTAATATATACTACCACAGGTAATCACCGCTACCACAGGTAATCACCACTACCACAGGTAATATATACTACCACAGGTAATCACCGCTATCACAGGTAATATATACTACCACAGGTAATCACCGCTATTACAGGTAATATACACTACCACAGGTAATCACCGCTATTACAGGTAATATACACTACTACAGGTAATCACTACTGCCACAGGTAATCACCGCTACCACAGGTAATCACCGCTACCACAGGTAATCACCGCTACCACAGGTACTCACCGCTACCACAGGTAATCACCTCTACCACAGTTGCTCACCGCTACCACAGGTAATCACCGCTATCACAGGTAATCACCACTATCACAGGTAATATATACTACCACAGGTAATCACCACTATCACAGGTAATCACCACTATCACAGGTAATATATACTACCACAGGTAATCACCGCTATCACAGGTAATCACCACTATCACAGGTAATATATACTACCACAGGTAATCACCACTATCACAGGTAATCACCGCTACCACAGGTAAACACCACTATCACAGGTAATCACCACTATCACAGGTAATCACCGCTACCACAGGTAGTCACCGCTACCACAGGTAAACACCGCTGTCACCGGTAATCACCGCTATCACAGGTAATCACCACTACCACAGGTAATCACCACCACTACCACAGATAATCACCACTACCACAGGTACTCACCGCTATCACAGGTAATCACCACTACCACAGGTAATATATACTACCACAGGTAATCACCGCTATCACAGGTAATATATACTACCACAGGTAATCACCGTTAACACAAGGTAATCACCGCTATCACAGGTAATATATACTACCACAGGTAATCACCAGTACCACAGGTAATCACCACTATCACAGGTAATATATACTACCACAGGTAATTACCACTATTACAGGTAATATATACTACCACAGGTAATCACCAGTACCACAGGTAATCACCGCTATTACAGGTAATCACCACTACCACAGTTGCTCACCGCTATCACAGGTAATATATACTACCACAGGTAATCACCGCTATCACAGGTAATCACCACTATCACAGGTAATATATACTACCACAGGTAATCACCACTATTACAGGTAATATACACTACCACAGGTAATCACCACTGCCACAGGTAATCACCGCTACCACAGGTAATCACCGCTACCACAGGTACTCACCGCTACCACAGGTAATCACCGCTACCACAGGTAATCACCGCTACCACAGGTAATCACCTCTACCACAGTTGCTCACCGCTACCACATGTACTCACCACTACCACAGGTACTCACCACTACCACAGGTAATCACCACTATAACAGGTAATCACCGCTACCACCGGTAATATATACTACCACAGGTAATCACCACTAACACAGGTAATATATACTACCACAGGTAATCACCACTACTACAAGTAATATATACTACCACAGGTAATCACCACTATAACAGGTAATCACCGCTACCACCGGTAATATATACTACCACAGGTAATCACCGCTATCACAGGTAATCACCACTACCACAGGTAATATATACTACCACAGGTAATCACCGCTACCACAGGTAATCACCACTACCACAGGTAATATATACTACCACAGGTAATCACCGCTATCACAGGTAATATATACTACCACAGGTAATCACCGCTATTACAGGTAATATACACTACCACATGTAATCACCGCTATTACAGGTAATATACACTACCACAGGTAATCACTACTGCCACAGGTAATCACCGCTACCACAGGTAATCACCGCTACCGCAGGTAATCACCGCTACCACAGGTACTCACCGCTACCACAGGTACTCACCTCTACCACAGTTGCTCACCGCTACCACAGGTAATCACCGCTACCACAGGTACTCACCGCTACCACAGGTAAACACAACTATCTCAGGTAATCACCACTATCACAGGTAATCACCGCTACAACAGGTAAACACCACTATCACAGGTAATCACCACTATCACAGGTAATCACCGCTACCACAGGTAAACACCGCTGTCACCGGTAATCACCGCTACCACAGGTAATCACCGCTACCACAGGTAATCACCGCTACCACCGGAAATATATTCTAGCACAGGTAATCACCGCTATCACAGGTAATCACCGCTACCACAGGTAATCACCGCTACCACAGGTAATCACCGCTATCACAGGTAATCACCACTATCACAGGTAATATATACTACCACAGGTAATCACCACTATCACAGGTAATCACCACTATCACAGGTAATATATACTACCACAGGTAATCACCGCTATCACAGGTAATCACCACTATCACAGGTAATATATACTACCACAGGTAATCACCACTATCACAGGTAATATATACTACCACAGGTAATCACCAGTACCACAGGTAATCACCGCTATCACAGGTAATCACCACTACCACAGGTAATCACCACCACTACCACAGATAATCACCACTACCACAGGTAATCACCGCTATCACAGGTAATATATACTACCACAGGTAATCACCACTACTACAGGTAATATATACTACCACAGGTAATCACCACTATAACAGGTAATCACCGCTACCACCGGTAATATATACTACCACAGGTAATCACCGCTATCACAGGTAATCACCACTACCACAGGTAATATATACTACCACAGGTAATCACCGCTACCACAGGTAATCACCACTACCACAGGTAATATATACTACCACAGGTAATCACCGCTATCACAGGTAATATATACTACCACAGGTAATCACCGCTATTACAGGTAATATACACTACCACATGTAATCACCGCTATTACAGGTAATATACACTACCACAGGTAATCACTACTGCCACAGGTAATCACCGCTACCACAGGTAATCACCGCTACCGCAGGTAATCACCGCTACCACAGGTACTCACCGCTACCACAGGTACTCACCTCTACCACAGTTGCTCACCGCTACCACAGGTAATCACCGCTACCACAGGTACTCACCGCTACCACAGGTAAACACAACTATCTCAGGTAATCACCACTATCACAGGTAATCACCGCTACAACAGGTAAACACCACTATCACAGGTAATCACCACTATCACAGGTAATCACCGCTACCACAGGTAAACACCGCTGTCACCGGTAATCACCGCTACCACAGGTAATCACCGCTACCACAGGTAATCACCGCTACCACCGGAAATATATTCTAGCACAGGTAATCACCGCTATCACAGGTAATCACCGCTACCACAGGTAATCACCGCTACCACAGGTAATCACCGCTATCACAGGTAATCACCACTATCACAGGTAATATATACTACCACAGGTAATCACCACTATCACAGGTAATCACCACTATCACAGGTAATATATACTACCACAGGTAATCACCGCTATCACAGGTAATCACCACTATCACAGGTAATATATACTACCACAGGTAATCACCACTATCACAGGTAATATATACTACCACAGGTAATCACCAGTACCACAGGTAATCACCGCTATCACAGGTAATCACCACTACCACAGGTAATCACCACCACTACCACAGATAATCACCACTACCACAGGTAATCACCGCTATCACAGGTAATATATACTACCACAGGTAATCACCACTACTACAGGTAATATATACTACCACAGGTAATCACCACTATAACAGGTAATCACCGCTACCACCGGTAATATATACTACCACAGGTAATCACCGCTATCACAGGTAATCACCACTACCACAGGTAATATATACTACCACAGGTAATCACCGCTACCACAGGTAATCACCACTACCACAGGTAATATATACTACCACAGGTAATCACCGCTATCACAGGTAATATATACTACCACAGGTAATCACCGCTATTACAGGTAATATACACTACCACAGGTAATCACCACTATTACAGGTAATATACACTACCACAGGTAATCACTACTGCCACAGGTAATCACCGCTACCACAGGTAATCACCGCTACCACAGGTAATCACCGCTACCACAGGTACTCACCGCTACCACAGGTAATCACCTCTACCACAGTTGCTCACCGCTACCACAGGTAATCACCGCTACCACAGGTACTCACCGCTACCACAGGTAAACACAACTATCACAGTAATCACCACTATCACAGGTAATCACCGCTACCACAGGTAAACACCACTATCACAGGTAATCACCACTATCACAGGTAATCACCGCTACCACAGGTAGTCCCCGCTACCACAGGTAAACACCGCTGTCACCGGTAATCACCGCTACCACAGGTAATCACCGCTACCACAGGTAATCACCGCTACCACCGGAAATATATTCTAGCACAGGTAATCACCGCTATCACAGGTAATCACCGCTACCACAGGTAATCACCGCTACCACAGGTAATCACCACTATCACAGGTAATATATACTACCACAGGTAATCACCACTATCACAGGTAATCACCACTATCACAGGTAATATATACTACCACAGGTAATCACCGCTATCACAGGTAATCACCACTATCACAGGTAATATATACTACCACAGGTAATCACCACTATCACAGGTAATATATACTACCACAGGTAATCACCAGTACCACAGGTAATCACCGCTATCACAGGTAATCACCACTATCACAGGTAATCACCACCACTACCACAGATAATCACCACTACCACAGGTACTCACCGCTATCACAGGTAATCACCACTACCACAGGTAATATATACTACCACAGGTAATCACCGCTATCACAGGTAATATATACTACCACAGGTAATCACCGCTATCACAAGGTAATCACCGCTATCACAGGTAATATATACTACCACAGGTAATCACCAGTACCACAGGTAATCACCACTATCACAGGTAATATATACTACCACAGGTAATCACCACTATTACAGGTAATATATACTACCACAGGTAATCACCAGTACCACAGGTAATCACCGCTATCACAGGTAATCACCACTACCACAGTTGCTCACCGCTATCACAGGTAATATATACTACCACAGGTAATCATCAGTACCACAGGTAATCACCGCTATCACAGGTAATCACCACTACCACAGGTAATCACCACTACCACAGGTAATCACCACTGCCACAGGTAATCACCACCACTACCACAGGTAATCACCACCACCACATGTAGTCACCGCTACCACAGGTAATCACCACTACCACAGGTAATCACCGCTACCACCGGTAATATATTCTACCACAGGTAATCACCGCTATCACAGGTAATCACCGCTACCACAGGTAATATATACTACCACAGGTAATCACCACTATCACAGGTAATATATACTACCACAGGTAATCACCAGTACCACAGGTAATCACCGCTAGCACAGGTAATCACCACTATCACAGGTAATCACCACCACTACCACAGATAATCACCACTACCACAGGTACTCACCGCTATCACAGGTAATCACCACTACCACAGGTAATATATACTACCACAGGTAATCACCGCTATCACAGGTAATATATACTACCACAGGTAATCACCGCTATCACAAGGTAATCACCGCTATCACAGGTAATATATACTACCACAGGTAATCACCAGTACCACAGGTAATCACCACTATCACAGGTAATATATACTACCACAGGTAATCACCACTATTACAGGTAATATATACTACCACAGGTAATCACCAGTACCACAGGTAATCACCGCTATCACAGGTAATCACCACTACCACAGTTGCTCACCGCTATCATAGGTAATATATACTACCACAGGTAATCACCAGTACCACAGGTAATCACCGCTATCACAGGTAATCACCACTACCACAGGTAATCACCACTACCACAGGTAATCACCACTACCACAGGTAATCACCACCACTACCACAGGTAATCACCACTACCACATGTAATCACCGCTACCACAGGTAATCACCACTACCACAGGTAATCACCGCTACCACCGGTAATATTTTCTACCACAGGTAATCACCGCTATCACAGGTAATCACCGCTACCACAGGTAATCACCACTATCACAGGTAATATATACTGCCACAGGTAATCACCAGTACCACAGGTAATCACCGCTATCACGGGTAATCACCGCTACCACAGGTAAAGACACCTACCACAGGTAATCATCGCTACCACAGGTAATCCACACTATCACATATAATTTACACTATCATAGGTAATTCACACTATCACAGGTAATTCATATTATCATTGGTAATAAACCTCAACTCACACTATCAAAGGTAATTTACACTGTTATAGGTAAAATAAACCCCTTAACATACACTATCGCAGATAACCACACTATCACAGGTAACCGACACTATCACAGGTGACACACACTATAACAGATAATCCATACTATCACAGATAATCCACACTATCACAGGTAACCCGTACTATCACAGGTAATCCACAATAACGCAGGTAATAAACACTATTGTAGGTAACCCACACTAGGTAAATCTCAAGTCACACTATCACAGGTAAATCTTAAGCCACACTATCACAGGTAAATCTGAAGCCACACTATCACAGGTCAATCTCAGTTCACACTATCACAGGTAAATCTCAAGTCACACTAGCACAGGTAAATCTCAAGCCACACTATCACAGGTAAATCTCAAGCCACACTATCACAGGTAAATCTCAAGTCACACTATCACAGGTAAATCTCAAGCCACACTACCATAGGTCAATTTCAAGCTATGCTATCACAGAAAACTCCCAAGCCACACTATCACAGGTGAATATCAAGCCACACTATCACAGGTAAATTTCAACTCACTCTATTTTAGTTATTATTGATAGGCCTCAGATGACAGTTATCTTCCCATTTCCTTATCATGTCTAATTGCCCGAATTTTGTGACTTTTACCATCCATCTGACACATTTCTAATACGGTAAAATGAATTCAGTCACCATATCTTTAATAAGCCTCCAATTATCATATCTAAAATGCAAAATTTTACAGATACAGATTTTATTTTTTTTCTCAAAAATTTGAATTTAAGTTTAATATTTCATTAAAAATTAGTGATTGATTTTTTTCTTTAAATATTTCATAATCTTTCCAAGACAACACTGTGTAAATAGAACGTATGTAGAAGAAAATATAGCTGTTTATTGTATGCACAAATTCCAACATTTGATAAAGTTATTACATTTTGAAGTTAGGGTCCCTCAAGTTTCCATTGCTAGAATTGGCCGCGCAAGTAGTCTGCTGGTTTGACTGTGATTATTTGACTGAAATGACAGGGGAGAGCATGTAGTTTGTAAACATGTGTAACTTGCTGACATTGAAGACTTGTTTGTGGTAATTCCGGCCCATGCAAAAGTAATGCTTTTTTGTGTAAAATGGGTGTACCCCGGCCAGGTTAAAAGGGTGTGTTTGTTTAAACTAATAAGCTGGGAGAAAGAGCTGGACAACAGGGGTTGTCCTTTTTAGAGTATGTGTCCCCCAGACAAAAATCCACGTGCCTGCTGATATTAATAAAAATGTTATAGCCACTAAGGCTATATAGAAACATATAGCGAAATTAATTGTCGTCTGTGGCCTGATGACTATTAAAAATTAAATAGGGGAGATAACACCACACGGTCCTGTCGCAAGGAGCAACTGTCAAGAATGATCAGTGATAGGCTGAAGGAAGCGCTTCGCACTGTTGGGGGGGGGGGGGGGGGGTGTGACTGGGGTGAGGCTCGTTATATTATTTGTCTTGTATCTGCATTTCGAGTTCAATGAATGTGATACGCTAATACGACTAATTTGAAAAGGATATTACGTTAAATGATTTCTTTGTTTTCTTTCTTTCTTTCTTTCTTTCTTTCTTTCGTTCGTTTGTTCTTTCTTTCTTTCTTTCTTTTCTTTTCTTTTTTCCCCTTTTTTCTTTGGTTAGTTTTAAAGGGAGGTAACAAATATTCAAAATTCGGTATATTGCCCTCCCCTCCTTCTTTATCTCTCGCTTTCACAACCTTCTTCAGCCCCCCCCCCCCCCTCTCTCTCGCTCTCTCTCTCTCTCTCTCTGTCTGTCTCTCTATCATTCTATCTATCTCTCTCTCCAAAGTATTAAATGTATGCCTAAAAAAACCCCAATAAAATAGCAGCTAAATCCGAAGTAAAGACACGTTACAAAATGGTTACAAAACACGTCTAGACTGACAGACAAGAACTGTGAGTTTTAATCGAATAAATGACGTGTCGTAAACAAAAGACAATTGTTCCTTATAACCAAACACATCGATTCGTTATAGCAGTAGTTCGTTATATACATTTGCGGAAGTTAGCTGTTTTCATTCAGTAAGGCGGACATTTTGAATTTTTCAAATTTAAACACAAAAATTAGTGGGGGGGGGGGGGGTGTTTAATATTTCATTTATTATCACCAATATCAGTGCAATCATTTTGGATGCATTGCCGTTGATGATACTGACTGATGCGATACAAATAAGATAAAAAAAAGAGAAGAAGTTACAATCGGTTTACTGCATATACACTAAGTCTAATTTACACTGAAATTATCAAGTAAATAAGTTTTAGTTTTAAAAACAAATAACAAAAAAATCTAGTTTTTGAGGATATTTAACATACGTAACAGTTAATCCATGCAGTTAGTGTATATGCTGTTCATTAAAGGGACATTCCTGAGTTTGCTGCAATGTCTTAAGATGTTGTCAACTAATTAAATATTTCTACGATTAAACTTACATATTAAATATATTTTCTTGTTTAGAATATTAGTGGCTGTATATTAAATGTGTTTCTGATCGTTCTAATATTTGTACTAGGTTAATTTTCATTTTATTTCCTAAAAAATATTAAAAGACAAAATCCAGTTTGGGCTTCTTACAAATATTAAGACGACCAGAAACACACTGAATATAGAGACATTGATATTCTAAACAAGAAAATATATTTAATATGTAAATTTAATCGTAGAAATATTTTATTAGTCGGAAACATCTTACAATGCAGCAAACTCAGGAATGTCCGTTTAAGGTATGAATGAATGAATGTTTAACGACATCCCAGCACGAAAAATACATCGGCTATTGGGTGTTAAGCTATGGTAATGCAAACAAATAAAGTGATGATCAACATCAATATAAAAATTCAAGATTTAAATAAAAACAGTGTAAAGAACTGTGCAAAAATACAAATATCACAGATAGATACTGACTTTTACTCAAAATTTTAATTGTATCTCGAAGAAAACAAGGGGATTTGTGCTGTATTGGCCATTCGCAAAGAGAATGTTACACCCCTGCACCACGGTGAGGTTACAGCACGCGCAGGGGTGGTACTATTCCAAAAAGCTTCTTATCAAAGATCATCTAAAATTAAATAGTGCATTAGTTGCCTCGTCTTCAAAGGAAAATATATTTGACAGAATTATTCATACAGTGTTGTTTTCTGATTCTAGTAATTTGACTTAATTTAGTGTGTGTCAACAGAAGTTTTGAGGGGTCTACGATCGATCCCCGTCGGTGGGCCCATTGGGTTATTTCTCGTTCCAGCCAGTGCACCACGACTGGTATATGACCGTGGTATGTTCTATCCTGTCTGTGGGATGGTGCATATAAAAGATCCCTTGCTGCTAATCGAAAAGAGTAGCCCATGAAGCGGCGACAGCGGGTTTGCTCTCTCTATATCTGTGTGGTCCTTAACCATATGGCTGACGCCGTATAACCGTAAATAAAATATGTTGAGTGCGTCGTTAAATAAACCATGTCTTTCTTTCATTGCACAGAAAGCATATTTCGTTCACAGCTGATCCATCATTTAGAAATGGAATTAGAAACATTCTGGAAGGAAATACCTAGTTTTTTTTTTTTTTCTATGTCAGATAACCAAACTAACTGTACTGGGTTCGGATCCCAGTCGAAGCATGGGATTTTTAATCCAGATACCGGCTCCAAACCCTGAGAGAGTGCTCCGCAAGGCTCAATGGGTAGGTGTAAACCACTTGCACCCACCAGTGATCTATAACTGGTTCAACAAAGGCCATTTCTTTCTTTCGTGATAATAAAAACAACACGTGTTACACCACTGCTTGCAAACAGTCAGTTCAAAGTTGAATCGTATGCAGTAAGTTAATTTGCTTTGCTGTCTTTGACTAACAATTGACATGTTAATACTTTCGATATATGCAACAATTGACCTAGCAATATGCGTAATATGTGCAACAGCTGACATCTCAATACTTCCTATATGAATTGTGGCCAACTACTAGCATCTCGCAAATTTTTCGCGACGCGCAGTACATAATGTTTGTGCAGTATATGTATGCCATTTTAAAGTTAACAAATCTGTATATTACGTTGGGCACAAACGTATTTGTAAATTATAATCTGCTTAATTTAAATAGGTCAGCCTTTTGAGTGACGTAATAACGAGTGATCTCGTAGGCTAATTCCGTCACATTTTATACAAGACAAGACAAGAATATTATTCTCATAAACTGCACCGAGTGCAGTATGGAGAAAATATAAACAAAATAAGTTACAAAGTGTTTTCTGTAGTGGTAATGGACATAATATTTAAGTAATATTAACCCGGAAGACTGACCCTCTCAATGACAATTTGCAAATACTTACATAGTTTACACAAAAGTGATTTTTTAGTTGTAGAAAATAAATGGTAAAAGGTAATTGCACTTGCTCTATTGGTATAGTAGCTAGGTATATACACATTTCGCTCAGTAGATAAAGACGTACATTTAAAAATATAGTGAAACTCATCACCAACATCAGTGTTGCACAAGTGACATATTCTGTTTTCTTTCTCAATATTAAACCATCTACCGGTTTCAATAGGAAGTCTGACATTACCAGTTCTAAATTTACAAAGAATTGTAGCATTTTTTGTTGAGAGTTTCAACAAATAATTTTGTAATTTAAATTCATGTTTGAACATTCTGTAGTTAATACCTTTTGATGAGTCAAATTTATCACTATTCCATTTTTTTAAGTACTGGTCACATAGTATTCGTTTAACTGCATGTTTTAACCATAAAACATCCACCTGTTTACATGAATATATATTACATAAACCACATTCATCTAATATAGGTTTTATAAAGGATAACCATAATAGATATAATTAGTTTGGCGGTATTAATAATTAATGAATTTTCAACTGAACTTGTTTTCTAATAAAGATAGTGTATGTGTCCAATGACAATGTAGGAGTTTGTTTATTGATGTTTGTTAGGTAGGGATTTTTAACACCCCGTGACGGAATTACAGGGTGTATACTACCAAATCAAATCCCATAGACGACGTTATAGCCGAAATCGTTTATGAAAATAGAGGAATTAATTCCTACAGAAGCGATGTTTGGTGTATGCAATATATAGGGCGTCTTACCTAACATAGTAAAAGTTCACCACAGTCTTTCGATGCTAAATGCCTTCTTTTCTTCTCTTTTTTTTTTCTTTTTCTTTTAGTGTAAAAAGCGTCTATGACTACCGTAGTTCCGCACAGGATTCGAGTACTTTTTTTTACAGGTACCCCGTACAGTTTTCGCGCAGATGAAACTATTTTCTTTCTTTTTTAACAACCAACACACTTACATTTATCACGAATCACAAGACGTGTGGTGTTCAGTTCTCTATCAAAAGTTCGGTGCACCTCGAACTTTGACCCAGTCGGAAGTTATTTGGTTTAGTACTACCTACAGTTTATGGCGTGACGGAATTATATGTTTTCGTAATTCCCTCACATCTGAATACTTTCATTAGTTTAGCCACGAGAAATGCCTAAAATATGATTCTTAAGTTCTGGATTGATCCATCGCGGAATCAAATAGGGATGACAAGTTCATAGTAGTAACATTAGATACTGAAGTTACTTGGTTTTGTACTACGTGCAGTTTATGGCGTGACGGAATTACATGTGTTAGTAATTCCGTCACATCTGAATACTTTCACTAGTTTAACCACGAGAAATGCCTAAAATATTACCAAATTCTGGATTAATCCATCGTGGAATCGAATAAGGATCATATATTCATGGTAGTAACAGTAGATACTGGCCGTCTGACGCTCGAACGGTGTAAGTAAAGAACACGGTCGTGTCAAATAACTTTAAAGAAACTGGCCTACCGCCGTCCATACACACTTTAATAAGTGAATCAGCACCACATGGTAAAGATAAATTTATGGTGACAAAGGCATTACCATGCAGTCCAAGAAAGAGTTCAAATGTTTTAGTCACTTACGTGCGTTTCTTAGGTGTGTGTAAAGAAAATGCTAAACGTGTTCCCGTGAAAAGACCGTTTATATTTACATTTAGTAAAATCGTGTCATGTATGACCGAAAATACCTGAGTAATATAAATGATCTCTACGAGAGTAGTATTTATTACATAGACAATAATATAAACCGGCCTCGGTGGCGTCGTGGTTAGGCCATCGGTCTACAGGCTGGTAGGTACTGGGTTCGGATCCCAGTCGAGGCATGGGATTTTTAATCCAGATACCGACTCCAAACCCTGAGTGAGTGCTCCGCAAGGCTTAATGGGTAGGTTCAACAAAGGCCATGGTTTGTGCTATCCTGCCTGTGGGAAGCGCAAATAAAAGATCCCTTGCTGCTAATCGGAAGAGTAGCCCATGAAGTGGCGACAGCGGGTTTCCTCTCAAAATCTGTGTGGTCCTTAACCATATGTCTGACGCCATATAAAATGTGTTGAGTGCGTCGTTAAATAAAACATTTCTTTCTTTCTTTAGACAATAATACATGAGTAGGGGATAGTTCAAAATGAATTCCTTAATCATAAAACCCAGTCATAGGCGACATATTTGTCATACTATTGAAAGTATCAGATAGTCAGTTCTGTGTTTTGACAGCCATTTTGGACGCCATCTTTAATATTTGAAAATTCTAGAAAGTGCCAAATTTGCAGTCCATGGGTCCTCAAACAACACCTTCCACAGATGCAAAACAAGTGTTGGTACCGAACTGCAAGTTTCAATGTCCTGCCGGCTGACTAACATCTATCTTTGGGCGACCATTTTGGTGGCCATCTTGGATTAAAATGATGGTTATATGTCCTAGTTAGCAAGACGTTGTTATAAATGAAATGTATCACCACTAAAGTCCAATCATGTTTTGGCTTAAGTGAGAAATAGCAGTTTATATGTTTTGGCAGCCAATGCGATATTGATTTAAGTTAACCTTGACCTTGGAACGACCTTGATATTTAACAGTGGGCAGCCCCATCTCAGATATTCTTCATGATTTTAAAGTACAACTTGCCCAGTTTAGTGCTTGTATTGACTTGCTCTAAATTTGACATTTCACCTTGACATGACTTTGAACTCTAAAATCGGTTAGCCCCTCTCAAAATAATTGCATGGTCTTACGGTACAACTGTGCCAACGTTGGTGCTTTGGGCCAACGTGTCACAATATCGTAAACATTTTGACTTAAGCCACCGCACTAAAAACAAAAAAATTCACAGACGGTTTACTAGTTGAAATCCTCTTAGTGGAGGCTGATTATTACTTAAGGCTATAATAAAATAAATGTGAGATGTTCATAGGGGTGGTGGTGAATTTTTTCTTTAATATATATATATACATACACGTTGAGCACAAATTTGATTGGGCTCTGTTTTTTTGTGTGTATTGTTCCGGAGTTTGGAGGGTTTTTTTTCTTTGTAGTTTCTTTTTCAAAGAAATGAAATAACCGTATATGGTTTATATGCTCAAAACGCAAGCCGTAGATGCATTAGCCGCAACAGTCGGACCGCACGCACGCACCGGATCCAGTTTATATGAGCCTTTACAAGGACGATTAACTAAACAATTCTAGTGTAAATGGGTAAATGTATTCTGTTTACTTTTGACTTGATACTAAATAATTAGTCTTTTTAAATGATGAAGGATTACTATACGAAAATTATTTTTGTATGGTTATTAATTCTCTAATACATATTAGTACATAGACCTCCAGGGAGTTTACGGAAACCCCTATAATAATGTTTAATAAATTATGATAGACGTGCCTTTACTTGTTTTATTTTATATACAATAGTTTTAATGTATCTCAATCTCTCGGGCTAGATTTAAGTAAATCATGATAAAAAAAACATGCTAATAATAAATATTGTTTATAACCTCATACACTACTATATATATATATATATATATATATATATATATATATATATATATATATATATATATATATATATATATATATGTATATATATATATATATAAACAAAAATGCATGTTGAATTTTTATTTTACATTATTCAGATTACTTGAAGGTAGACTGTCAAAGGAGCTAATGCCAAATGCTTTACGGAAGTCGAGAAAAACCGTGCAAACAGCGCCACCTGGATATCGCACAGGAGGTACAGGGCTGTCTGCCGGTGGCAGCGCCCTAGTCATACCCCCTCGGACCGCAGCGACCGCCCTGCCGCACCGCATGAAGTCTCAGCTGGAACTGGTGCGCCATCACCGGCGGAAAAGACCGTCGACGCACGACCAAGCGGAGGAATTCCTGAAACAGTTACGAGAGAAGGAGCAAGAGGAGGAGCTGCTACTGAAGGAGCTCTCGGAGCCCAACATCGAAGCCATCCTCCTGAAAAGAATACACAACGGACTCTCAAGGATCCCGCATCCAAAAGTTGTTAACAGTCTGCCCTGCGAACGATGGGCGGGGCCGAGAGAATCGGGCTTTTACTCGTTCTCGAAACCCGACAGTATTTCGGGACATCATTTAATAAAAGTGGCCGATAGTACGCCCAGCGAACGGTGGAACGGACCAGCGGACTCCGGATTTTATTCCTTTTCTAAATCGGACAATACCTCGAATCTACTGCCGCCGAAAGACATGGCGGTACCCAAACTGGAAATAGTGAGTGACGAACATGACTTGGATAAGGACACAGAACAGAAAATGAAGGATCCACCGTTCGACCTTGATGTGTTGTCCACAATGGGAAGTGGCAGTAAACGCAAGTTCAAACGCAAACCGGTGGAACTTCGAATACACGAATTTCTCGAGAAACTAGAAGTCATGAAAAAGGACCAAGAAAAAAGATTGCAAGATTTACCGTTCTGGGAAAAAAGACGCCAGTGGACTGCGTTGACCAGAGGAATTGGAACAACCTTCGTCGAAGCCGGAAGTGACGACGATGAATGACGATGTTTTTAATTGTCATGGCGTGTAGCCAAGAGTTTCGCACGGGATGTGAAGAGTATGTCTGAAAGCTAGTGTTGCCATTGTTTTCACAATGATTTGTAAAAGCTGGCTATTTTAACTTATCAAAGTATTCCTTGAACTCCACTGTGTAAACAAATAGCAATTAAATTTCATGTTTAATGGTACTTGGTCGTCTTGCAATATGGAACGGTATGTTTGGTTAAAACCCATAGTCCGTCCCATCCTCCGTCCCATCCTTCTACAAAAATGTTTTTTTTGTATCCTACAAAGATGTTGTGTTTTTTGTATCCTACAAAGATGTTGGTTTTTTTGTAAATAATGTCAGTTTGGTTTGAGGTAAGAAGAAAAGTAAAAGTGTTTTAAAAAATTTAAAAACTCACAATTTTTGTGTGTATGTGTTTTTTAATCGGTTCAGAAGTAAATATCTTGTAGTAAATTCCATAGTATGAAAAAAAGGCGTTACCTGTAAGAAAGATTATAGCGTCTTGCATCAAATGGTAAGTTTTTTTTCTTTTTTTAAAGTGTTCGATACTCGCCTGTGCAAAATGTATAGATTTTATCTGAAGACGAATAAACCATTATGTTCGTGTTTAGTTGAAATGTTCTGAATTATAAAACATCTCAACAAATCAGTACGATGAATTTGTAGGTGGTAATTAGGAGTAACTAGTATCAGAGGCGAATCTAGGGGAGGGGGCGGACGCCCACCCTAACTTTTGTGACAGTTATAATTTTATTATATATTAATTTTCATTCCCCCCCCCTCCAAACCTCCGCCAGAGTTCCCTTGGCATTCCGCCTCATGTTAATCCCCCCCCCCCCCCCCCCCCCCCCCCTATGGATTTTCGGGATCCGCCACTGAGTATTGTCACTATTATGACGTGCGCTAAACGATCAAATTAACACCGTGTTGAGTTTCTGGGGCATGATTTACCTCAGTCGGTTGAGTGCTCGCTTGAGGTGCTTGCGTGGCAGCATCGAACAACCTCGGTGAATCCATTGAACTAATTGTTTTTTCTGGTTCCAACCAGTGCACCACAACTTGTTAAAAGCCGTGGTATGTGCTTTCCTGTCTGTAGAAAAGTGCATATAAAATTAAAGTTGCTCCATTAGGAAAAATGTAGCTGTGTTTTGACATCTGTTACGCGTTATCACCATAGCAAACATGTCTGACGAAGATGAAATAATTTTGGCTTATTATTATTATTATAAAACCATGAAAAAAAAACGAAATGCAGAGAAATGTGGGTGCGTGATATAACACAAATCAACAACTACGACAATTTCACATTGTTTATACACACCTTTCCTTTTCTTCATCTGGCGTTGTCAAATTATAGCGCATGTCCTTTGTTGTCTGGTGCCAGGACTGTAGTTAGCGCCAGCACAGACGCTGTGTGGTGCAATGCGTTTCATTTTGGACTGGATATGGGGATCAAAGGTCATCAAGGTGCAACACTGTTTGTTTGTTTTGTTTTTCGAAATGACGCAATGTAATACATTTTGGTTAGAATCGTTGGTAATCCACAAGATTATGACAGTTCTGTCCACTGCATATTCAGGTCCTTTACCTCCACTGGGTTCTTACTTCCCTTATTTGCTGCCCGGTAACCATAATCCGGACTACCTTTCACATTCCTCGCTCTACACGGACATCGAGTTGGAAAGTGGTCTGGTAGCAACTGCTGTTGGGTGGAAGGCTTCATCATACAATCTTCCAACTTGAATCCAGAGCTCTTGGAATTTCGGCACAGTGCAACTGCTGGAGGATTCCCTGGAAAGCCCTTAGTATAAGACTCATTGATGAAGGTAAATCAGCGATTTGCACGATGATCCAGATTTGAACACCTGCACAAGATACCGTTTATCAAATCCAGATCAACACTTATCCGGTATCACGATCATCCCAAAGAAATGTTTTATTTTAACGACGCACTCAACACATTTTATTTACGGTTATATGGCGTCAGGCATATGGTTAACGACCACATAGATTTTGAGAGTAAACCCGCTGTCGCCACTACATGGGCTACTCTTTCCGATTAGCAGCAAGGGATCTTTTATTTGCGCTTCCCACAGGCAGGATAGCACAAACCATGGCCTTTGTTGAACCAGTTATGGATCACTGGTCAGTTTAAGTGGTTTACACCTACCCATTGAGCCTTGCGGAGCACTCACTCAGGGTTTGGAGTCGGTATCTGGATTAAAAATCCCATGCCTCGACTGGGATCCGAACCCAGTACCTACCAGTCTGTAGACCGATGGCCTAACCACGACGCCACCGAGGCCGGTACATCAAATCTAGATCAACACTTATCCGGTATCACGATCATCCCAAAGTCATTCAAGTATATTTTCAGATCTGTAGCTTTAGTTGCAAACTTGCTAGCTTTTATCACAGTCAGTTAAATAACGCCCTATGGCACGGACCGTACACACATCTGATCCGACTTTAGTTGCTAAGGTATGGACTAATATGTATCTGGATGTACTCCTAAATGATGGGAAATTATTTATTTACAGCGAGGATATGGAATGTCTTACTCAGTCGGGTGTTTCCGGAAAACGTTGCCTATAAACCCGAGAAGTATATTTGAAAGTGTGGGGTATGTGTAGAGATGTATTTTTTAAGGTCTGAACCTGTTGGAGGGTTCGGGAGTATGCTCCACAATAACAGGGAAACGTGGAGGGTGGGCAAGCCAAAGCGTTTCTCCTGCTCCGCGGATCCTGTATAATTAAAGAAAGAAAGAAATTATTTATTTAACGACGCATTCAACACATTTTATTTACGGTTATATGGCGTCAGACATATGGTTAAAGACCACACAGATTTTGAGAGGAAACCCGCTGTCGCCACTACATGGGCTACTCTTTCCGATTAGCAGCAAGGGATCTTTTATTTGCGCTTCCCACAGGCAGGATAGCACAAACCATGGCCTTTGTTGAACCAGTTATGGATCACTGGTCAGTGCAAGTGGTTTACACCTACCCATTGAGCCTTGCGGAGCACTCACTCAGGGTTTGGTGTCGGTATCTGGATTAAAAATCCCATGCCTCCACTGGGATCCGAACCCAGTACTTACCAGCCTGTAGACCGATGGCCTAACCACGACGCCACCGAGGCCGGTCCTGTATCATTAATGCGTAGCAGTGTATTTTAAAATAATGCAGGCGCCCTTGCTTAAATGAGCACCCCTTTCCTAGAACATATAACAAACAAAATCCTATTTAAATACAAAACAATGTACACACACGTTTTCTTCCTATTTTATTCTCCTGTTTGGTAATATAATGTACCAACCGTAAGATGTTGTAAACCATGATATTGCATTATACATATATTATACAAACATACATATCCGAACAAAAGTATATTCATTATGCTAAACATGCATAGGGGGGGTGGGGGCAACGCCCCTGTCCAGCTCTGAAGACAATACAATATCCTGTCCTCTTGCCGGAATGAAAAAGAATATACAGTGAAACGCCTCTAAACCGGACAATGGTCGGGACCAGTGCCGGATTTATAAGGGAGCAAAGGGGGCAATTGCCCCGGGCCCTTCTGCTAGAGACCCCCCCCCCCCCCCCTCTCCACAGACTAAGGACTTACTTTATAAACAAAAGTAATAATTCTAAAATTAGTTCATTTTTTTTATTCGTCATGTAATTTAATTTCTATTTTTGAGGGACCCCGAACCTGAACTGCCCCGGGCCCCTGCTCCGCCCGCCCCCCCCCCCCCCCCCCGCAAGGTCTAAATTCGGCCCTTCTCGGGACCAAGTAAAAAGTCCAGTATTAAGAGGTATCCGGTTTGCATAGTTTCTCTTCTGCACAGGGACAATGAACAACGTCCGGTCTTGAGGGAATTCCGGTTTACAGAGGGTCCGGTTTTTAGAGGTTTCACTGTATGTAGACCTTCTCTGTCTCTTAAATACGTTGGAAATCACTTTTGAGACTTTTGACCGATAGCTTCGCGGTGATGTCCCGATCGGTACAGACAACAAAATATCCATGCCCGAAATTGATTGCTCCATGACGTACAAGTTAATTTGAAACTGATTACTCTGTGACGTAATGTTTTTTGTTGTGTTTTTTTGTGGATATGTAAGAAATTGATTACTAAACTCGGATTGTTTGGTGTTTTTTCAAAAATGTCTCCAACTCATTTTCTTTCGTTAGATACGTTTTTAAAAGAATTTAAAAAATGATATCCAGAGGCAATCCCTGGTACCATTTATCTGATTAATTGTTTTTAAAAGTTAAAGTTAAAAGTTTTGTTTTGTTTAAAGACATCACAAGAGCATATTGATTTATTAATCACTGGCTGTTTAATGTCAAACATTTGATACTTCTAACAGTCTTAAGAGAGGACATCCCCTACATTTTGCCCACAGACTGGAGTAAACAACAGCCTTTGATATTCCAGTCGTGTTGCACCGGTTGGAACGGGAAATAGCCCAAATACGCCCTCGTGTCACAGCCTGAGAACTATCAATCTGGATCGTTCCAACTAGTATTTCATTAGATGGCATGGCTGTGGCGATCGGATCATCACCTAGGAGCAGTCAATCGTATGTGTGTGTTATTGTCATGTGAGATCATAAATAACAAATTCTAATAATAAAACGCTATTACACAAAATGACCACATATATATATATATATATACCCACAAAAGATAATACATGTAATACGCACGATGCATGAAAATTGTACACCGACAAGAAGAAGTTTGTTTTGTTTAATGACACCACTAGAGCACATCGATTAATAAATAATCGGCCATTGAATGTCAAACATTTGATAATTCCGACTCGTAGTCATCAGAGGAAACCCACTACATTGTTCTATGGAAGGAAGGAAATATTTTTATTTAACGACGCACTCAACACATTTTATTTACGGTTATATGGCGTCAGACATATGGTTAAGGACCACACAGATATTGAGGGAGGAAATCCGCTGTCGCCACTTCATGGGCTACTCTTTTCGATTAGCAGCAAGGGATCTTTTATATGCACCATCACACAGACAGGGTAGTACATACCACGGCCTTTGATATACCAGTCGTGGTGCACTGGCTAAAACGAAAAATAGACCAATGGGCCCACCGACGGGGATCGATCCCAAACCGACCGTACATCAAGCGAGCGCCTTACCACTAAGCTACGTCCCGCCCCCATTTTTCTATGGAGCAAAGGATCTTTTATATGCATTTTTCCACAGACAGGAAAGCATATACCACAATCTAATTAAAATTAGCTTCACTATTACATGTGTAATAGTGGAGCTAATTTTAATTAGATTGCATATACCACGGCCTTTGTCCAGGACTTTCTGCACATTAAAAGCGATATTTTTGTTAGCGTTCAACACAGTTATACCGACACTTTGTCTAAACAGAGAGGTAAATCGCCGTCCGCCACCCATACATATAATTTTGCATAGGCATGGTAGCTCATATCAAGGGCTTTTTTGTGCATCAGTCGTGGAGAATTGGTTGGAACGGGGAGTGGGAGGGGGAGGTAGAAACATTCATGGTTCTAAACACGATTACAGGTAGTATATGTGTGTGACGCGTGCAGGCGTGCGTGCGTGTGTATGTGTGCTTGCGTAAGTGGGAGGCCCAGTTCTAAGATGCTCAGTCGGATGTGTGTGTGTGTGTGTGGGGGGGGGGGGGGCATTTTTATTTACTTGTGTCAACACACGCGCATACGTATATCTCCAGCACGCATGTACACACCGACATACTACCAACTGCATGTATGCACGCACAGTCACACACTCACACGTGCACGCATAGAAACGAAAACACTTAAAAAGAGTTATCCAGGACACTGCAAAAACAGGCCCACAAGAACCGGGTGAACCGGGTTAGCATCCCCCTCGCCCCCCCCCCCCTCCACACACACACTTGGAGACCATGAAGTGTTTGTTGTAAAAAAAAAAAAAAAAAAAAAAAAAAAAAACATAGATGTATAACCTTTAAAACAAATTAAAACCTGATATATTGAGGCTATTATATTAATATCCACTCAAAGATCCTTCGCCACTCACATTCAAATATCTCACACCTCCACATGAAATGTCTTTGCTACTAACCTGTTTGACCCAACAGAATGTCAGGTTTCATCTACGTTGGTAACCAACATAATAAATAGAGGATGCTCCCCGAGTGTCTGGTAATATCATAATTTATTATATAACATTTAGTGAAATATCTAAAAATATCAGTGAAATAAAAGTGTTATCGGTCACTCGGTGGTGATAACACATTTTTGAGTGAAAATTTCACTATTTCACTCTAAAATGTGTTATCGTCACTGTAGAAAGTGTTATCTTAACTGTAAGAAAGCCGGAACTATTTTGTTGCTGTCATTTTAAAAATGAAAGTAAATTGCCAAACGTTATATAATAAATAGAAAATTTCATGTTTTTTGTCAAAGCGCGACTCGTGAGATATGATTGCAAACTTCTCTATTTATCAGCACGAGTTGATAAAAGTATGAAATCCGAGGCTTGTCGAGGATTTTTATACTTTGATTAACGAGTGCTGATAAATTATGATATCACAAGACACGAGGGTGCAAGGTATTCTTTTTATCATCAATCCTTATTTTCATTTACGACAATTGTAAACATTGTCAGTAATGTGGGTTGAATGTCACTATATTTGTCAGCGGTACTCATTAACTAGCAGAACGACAGTGGCGTGACGTCACTAATGATAGGTTTAGCACTGAAACATACACAGTGACGTAACAAAATAATGTCTTGTGGTTAATCTTTGACCAATCAAGATTATAAGAAGCGATATCTCCTAGGGGATATCGCATATTATAGTGTCAGCGATATCCCCTATAAAAGCCTTTAATGGATGATAAATATATGATATCAAGAAACCCACACAAAAAACTTTTAGTAAAGACAATACAAAAAACCGTTTAACTTTTAGTAAAGACAATACAAGGCTCAAAATAGCGGTCTGCAAAAAGAAAATCGTGGTCCATTCTTTAAGCGCGGCAGGTGAAATAAAAATTCACCTATTAAAATTACTAAGAAAATGTCATTTTTCAAGAGACAGATCATCTCATCTTCTATTAAACTGAGATTGTGCTCGCGATTCGGTCCAGCAATGCTAGAACGCAATGCAGTTCCCCGGCAAAGGACATCCAGAATAACGATATTCATGTACACACAGTGATCGTAATGGCGATGTTGGTGAGTGATTGTGAAGCATGCGAACTCGTCTATGCATCCCTGGGATTTGCTGGACTCGACGGTAATCTCCTGTACACATTGGTGTTAGCTCTCAACCATCGTAGTTTGGCCGCTGTTTGCAGTCGTTTACTACTCTCTGGATCATGAGCAAAACCTTTCTCGTACAGCATCTTCTTAACGTAACTCAGAGGACGTTTATTAACATGGGACAGTCCTCCCTGCCCGGGCACGGCCCAGCTCAAAACAATGCCTTCCTTGGCATGGCGAACTACGTTGTCAATGTAGATACCCTCGTACATTCTCGGGATGTGTTCGGCAACTTCTAAACTTATAATCCAGTCATAGAGCGGAAGTCCGTACTGCGGCGCCGTGAGGTCAAGGAATTCTACCACACCTCCACTCGTCTCCTTCCCATAGGGGGCGCCGTCGTAAGCGTCGTAGAGTCGTAGGCGCTTTGTGGAATCGAAGTATTTTTTGTAGTCGCCTGGCCCGTCGCCGAAGCTTGCTACTGCTTTTCCTTCAAAGAATTTCGACAGGTCTTCAGCAAGAAGTCTGTCGTGTGCGTGGTTTCCTCCAGTCGAGCTGCTTACCGCTTTGCACCATCCTCCAGTTGCCGACACTCTAAGGTCTATCTGAAATGATGAAACAATAATAAAGATAATAATATTATTAATAATACATGGAAGGACGGAATGCTTTGTTTTTAACGACGCACTCAACAAATTTTGAATTACCGTTATATGGCGTCGAATAATATGGTTAAGGATCGCAGCTAATGGGCTACTCTTTCCTATTAGCAGAAAGAGATATATCTTATGCAGTGTCCTATATACAGGATAGTTGTGGATCACTGGCTGAAACGAGAAGTAGTCCAATGGACCCACCGACGGGGGTCGATCCTAGACGGACAGTGCACCAAACGAGCGTTGTACCACTGAGGTACGCCCACCACCACCTCTCTCCCTCCCCCCCTCCCCCACCACCACAAAAAAAAAGAAGAAGAAAAGAAAATAACACGGAAAAAATAAATCATAAGCAAATAATGTGCACACAATTAATAAGTCCAAACCCCAAGCAACAAAAAATAACTCACACAAAACGCAGACGCGAACTTTTTGGTTTCTGCAGCCGAATGAATGAATGAATGAATGAATGTTTAACGACACCCCAGCACGAAAAATACATCGGCTATTGGGTGTCAAACTATGGTAATGCAAACAAATAAAGTGATGGTCAACATCAATATAACAATTCAAGATTTAACTAAAAACAATGTAAAGAACTGTGCAAAAATACAAATATCACAGATAGATACTGACTTTTACTCAAAATTTCAATTGTGCTGTATTGGCCATTCTCAAAGAGAATGTTACACCCCTGCACCACGGTGAGGTTACAGCACGTGCAGGGGTTTTGCAGTCGAAGACAAACATACCACTAGAAATGATTTTCATTCAGCCAGTTTTCTGGTATATTACTGTGTACACCACAACCTTTCATATTGCAGTCGTGGAACACTGCGTACCTGTTGTCTTTTTTTTTTCCCCCCGTCCCAACCTGTGCCACACAACCTGTACTAGACTGGACACTGCTGGATAGTCTCGATGTGCTCTAATAATAATGGTGTCGTTAAATAAAACAACTTTTAAATGATTGCAGTAATGAAAGTGACCGGCCTCGGTGGCGTCGTGGTAGGCCATCGGTCTACAGGCTGGTAGGTACTGGGTTCGGATCCCAGTCGAGGCATGGGATTTTTAATCCAGATACCGACTCCAAACCTTGAGTGAGTGCTCCACAAGGCTCTATGGGTAGGTGTAAACCACTTGCACCGACCATTGATCCATAACTGGTTCAAAAAAGGCCATGGTTTGTGCAATCCTGCCTGTGGGAAGCGCAAATAAAAGATCCCTTGCTGCTAATCGGAATAGTAGCCCATGTAGTGGCGACAGCGGGTTTCCTCTCAAAATCTGTGTGGTCCTTAACCATATGTCTGACGCTATATAACCGTAAATAAAATGTGTTGAGTGCGTCGTTAAATAAAACATTTCTTTCTTTTTCTTTTCTGATGAAAGTGGGTTTCGAAAAACAAAACATTCTTAAATTTTAATACTGGAGGCCGGGTACTGAGATGGGTTTGGGTTTCACAATTGTCTGAAACGACAGCCCTATTCAGAATGTATGTACAGTCTCAGCCGAAACCATATCATACCTCCTGGACGGGAAATGCAGAACATTTTGGACAAGCAACGAAAAACCAGGAAACAATGTACACTCCATTAAAAATCCGGAATCCCGGTTAAATTTCTGATTGGAACGGAAAATGACACAATGGTAGTTGCTCCAACAAACTATCGCAGAACATATATCCCAATGGTGGATCCGTCCACCCATTGTTTTCTATGTTAGTTCTAACGTGCTGATTTAAATACTACACCACTAGAACACACTGGTTTATTAATAATCGGCTATTGATTCTATAGTATTGAACGTCAAACATTTGGTAATTTTGACATTTAGTTTTAATAGAGGAAACCCGCTACATTTTTCCATTAGTAACAAGCGATCTTTTATATGCACCATCCCACAGACAGAATAGCACATACCACGGCCGTTGATATACCAGTGGTGGTGCACTGGCTGGAATGAGAAATAGCCCAATGGGCCCACTGACGGGAATCGATCCCAGACCGTCTGCGCATTAGGCGAGCGCTTTACCACTGGTCTACGTCCCGCCACGTTCCAGTTACACAAAAATCAGTGGAATGGTTTATTTCTTCTCATATTCTTTTCAGAAATACAAATCTAACTGGAGCGTTTCAGTGGAGTTCAGTATGTATAACACGTCCACGAATGTATCTAATATTTACCTACTTACAATGTGTGCTCGCTGGTCGTTCATAACGAAATGCTGCGTCCCCCCCCCCCCCCCCCAACCCCCTCCGCCCTTTCGCGTCGACTTTCAAAAAGCTTTAATCGTGTTGAGCTATCTTGGAATCTTTATTAAAATAGTATTTGTATTTTGATCCAAAATAAAGAGAGACATGTTTTATTTAACGACGCACTCAACACATTTTATGTACGGTTATATGGTGTTAGACATATGGTTAAGGACCACAGAGATATTGAGAGAGGAAATCCGCTGTCGCCACTTCATGGACTACTCTTTCCGATTAGCAGCAAGGGATCTTTTATATACACCATCCCATAGACAGGGTAGTACATACCACGGGTATTTTGATCAGTTCACTAAAACAAATGCCCCACTCCTGTCTGTCTGTCTGTCTGTGTCTGTGTGTCTCTGTCTGTCTGTTTCTGTCTGTCTGTCTGTGTCTGTCTGTCTGCCTGCCTGCCTGTGTCTGTCTCTGTCTCTGTCTGTCTGTATATGTCTGTCTGTCTGTCTGTCTCTGTCTGTATTTGTATATCTGTCTGTGTCTGTTTGTCTCTGTCTGCCTGTCACTGTTGTTTCTGTCTGTCTGTTTCTCTGTATGTTTGTTTCTCCGTATGTCTCTGTCTGTCTGTCTCTGTTGTTTCTGTCTGTCTGTCTCTGTCGCTGTCTGTCAGTCTCTGTCTCTGTCTGCCTCTGTCTCCGTCTGTCTCTGTATGTCTCTGTCTGTTTGTCTGTCTCTGTCTGTCTATGCCTCTGTCTGTCTGTCTCTGTCTCTGTGTGTGTAGGTCTCTGTCCGTCTCTGTATGTGTATGTGTGTCTGTCTGTCTGTGTCTGTGTCTGTCTGTCTGTCTGTCTGTCTGTCTCTGTCTCTGCCTGTGTCTGTCTGTCTGTCTCTGTCTGTGTCTGTCTATGTTCGTGTCTGCCTATGTCTGTGTCTGTCTATGTATATGTCTGTGTCTGTCTCTGTATGTCTGTATCTGTCTGTCTGTGCCTGTCTGTCCGTGTCTGTGTCTGTGTCTGCCTCTGTCTGTCTGTCTCTGTCTGTGTCTGTCTGTGTTTGTCTGTCTGTCTGTCTGTCTGTGTTTGTGTCTGTCTCTGTCTGTCTGTCTGTCTGTCTGTCTGTATCTGTATATGTGTGTCTGAGTGTCTCTGTCTCTGCCTGTCTGTCTGGCTGTGTGTCTCTGTCTCTGTCTGTCTGTATGTCTGTCTGTCTCTATCTGTCTCTAGATCTCTGTCTGCCTCTGTCTGTCTGTGTTTGTATCTGCCTCTGTCTGTGTCTGTTTCTGTCTGTGTCCGTCTCTGTCTGTGTCTGTCTGTTTGTGTCTGTCTATGTCTGTGTCTGTCTGTATCTGTCTCTGTCTGTCCGTCTCTCTCTGTCTGTCTGTCTGTCTGTCTGTCTCTGTGTCCGTCTCTCTCTGTCTGTCTGTCTGTCCGTCTCTCTCTGTCTGTCTGTATATGTGTTTGTCTGTGTCTGTTTGTCTGTCAGTCTGTGTGTCTTTTTGTGTCTGTCTCTTTCTCTCTGTCTCCGTCTGTCTGTGTCTGTCTGTGTCTGTCTGTCTGTCTGTGTCTGTCTGTGTATGTCTGTGTCTGCCTATGTCTGTGTTTGTCTGTCTATCTGTGCCTGTCTCTGTCTGGCTGTATCTGTATATGTATGTCTGTGTGTCTCTGTCTGTCTGTGTCTGTCTGTCTCTGTCTGTGTCTGTCTGTGTGTCTCTGTCTGTGTCTGTTGTTCTCTGTCTGTCTGTCTGTCTGTCTGTCTCTGTCTGTGTTTAGGTCTCTGTCTGTCTGTCTGTCTGCATCTGTCTGTTTGTGTATGTCTGTATCTGCTTCTGTCTGTATCTGCCTCTGTCTGTGTCTGTGTGTGTCTCTGTCTGTTTGTCTGTGTCTGTCTATGTTTGTGTCTGTCTGTATCTGTCTCTGTCTGTCCGTCTCTCTCTGTCTGTCCGTCTCTCTCTCTCTCTCTCTCTCTCTCTGTATGTCTGTCTCTGTGTCTGTCTGTGTCTCTCTTTGTCTGTCTGTCCGTCTCTCTCTGTCTGTCTCTGTGTATGTCTGTGTCTGCCTCTTTCTCTCTGTCTCCGTATGTCTGTGTGTCTGTCTGTCTGTATCTGTCTCTGTCTGTCTGTCTGTCTGTCTGTCTGTCTGTGTCTGTCTCTGTCTGTGTTTGTTTGTCTGCTTGTCTGTCTGTCTCTGCATGTGTCTCTGTATCCGTCTGTCTCTGCCTGTGTCTCTGTGTCCGTCTGTGTCTGCCTCTGTCTGTTTGTCTGTGTCTGTCTGTGTGTCTGCCTCTGTGTCTGTCCATCTGTATCTGTCTGTCTGTGTCTGTCTCTGTGTCTGTCTGTCTGTATCTGTCTGTCTGTCTGTCTGTCTGTGTCTGTCTCTATCTATGCCTGTCTGTCAGTCTGTGTGTCTGTCTGTCTGTCTCTGTCTCTCTGTCTCTCTCTCTCTCTCTCTCTCTCTCTCTCTCTCTCTCTCTCTCTCTCTCTCTCTCTCTCTCTCTCTCTCTCTCTGTCTCTCTCTCTCTCTGTCTCTCTCATACACACGCGCGCACATGCATATATATATACACATATTGTCTAAGTGCATTCTATACGAGTGTATAGTTTTAATTATGTATCGTTTATGTATATATACAATAATACCATGTACAGCAATGATTCAAGCCCCAACGTTGACCTTGCTTATGTTTCTGGGAACAATAATAAAAAAAATGCCCTCGATTCTCTCTGTTGAACGACATACTTCCCATCATCTTGATATAAAAACTTAGTGGGCTTATACACCGCAACGACCTTTTTATACCAGAAATTGAGGGTGTAACGACCTTTTTTGTACCAGATATTAAGGACCAACGTAAAAGGTCTGATAATATACATCGATGTGCGGTAACTAAGCATTCAAAAGTGTGGTTAGTTACGGTTTTTGTTATTTATTTATTTATGTTTTGTGTGTGTGTGTGGGGGGGGTGGGGTGGAGAAGGGGGGGTGTCCAAGAAGGTAGAGACCATGTTTTATATAACGACATTCTCAGCACATTTTAATTACAGATGGGGAGAGGGGTTAATGAGGTCAGGAGATATTTACATACGTGAGTATATCCGTCATGAGAGTGCATTTACATACGGGTTTATATACTAAAAGGCAAAAGTTATTGTGACACAAAAAAGACAAAAGATAATTGAATTTTTTTTTTTTTACTGCCGTGTATGAAACGTTATGACATAGAAAGAGAAATGTCCGAAGGTATGGAAACGAGCAATAGCCCATGAAAAGAGCGCACCTGTCATATACAAATGAGCCACATTACTAGAAGGGGTTCCAGAGCGAAGTTCACACAGTCAGTAGCGAGTGTGTCCACCTTGAGCATTGATACCGGCCTGGCACCGTCGTCTCACTGAGGTCACTAAACGCTGGAGAAAGGGACGGTACGGGCTGTGAGGGTTGCTGGCTGAAACCTGTTTCGCAGATGCGTGGTTCGGATCCATGTGTCTTGGCGAGGGGTTGTCACGGGTGGTCGGCCGCTACGGGGACGGTCCCTGATCTGGTTGTTTTGTTGGTATCGTTGCCATAAGTGCCATATGGTGTTTTTGTGGACGTTGAAGTGACGTGCGACGTCACGCTGCGAGGTCCCAGATTCAAGCATCCCTATGACTCGCCATCTGTCATTTTCACTGAGGCGTAGCATGACGAAATTGCATCAAACAGTTCACTAATGTTGTTTTTCTGACTTCTGGACTTCTGAAGGCTGCACAGAGTGGCAATGATTTGCGACTGAATGTCTGGCCTTTTATGGTGAACAATTGACAGCATTTCTCCCGAATATTCCATGTTTCTTGCACAAAGCATGCAATCGCTGCAACAACTACGTGATTGCATTTCTTCGAGCTGTTTCATGCATATTTTCTCTGGTTTACATCCATAAATCCATACATAAATTTATTATTTTAAACAATCCATATCACAATAACTTTTGCCTTTGAGTATATATACTCCTGGATTATATTTGCACGAGCAACAGAGGTTATGCAAAATTATATTTGAGTAGGAGTAAATGTACTCGATACGCAAAAGAATTGAAAACAGATTTTACAACATTCCTATATGACACAATGTTATTGTAATGTATTGCATAAACAGGTACATATATAGACATATTTTGACACTGGCAGTCAGACACGCAGTGTAACAGGTTTGGACAGACTTGGGCGAAGCTCTTCACAAAGAAAATAGAATGTTTCTTTTGTTATTCGAAAGTTTTTAACCCATTGATTCCTTCGCAATACATGTCCATCAGTCACGAGATCGTTACCTCGTCCACAGCACATACCACGGCATTTGATATACCAAGACACCAACTTAGGCCTAATTCATTAAATTGTCGCAACTTTGCGATCTAGTAGTGCAATTACCAAAAAAAAAAAAAGACTTGCAAAATGTTTTGAGAATCAGGCCTCTTGTTGGGTTTCTTTTTCTTCTTTTTTTCTTTCTTGTTTTTTTTGGGGGGTGGGGTTTGTTGTTTTTTTGCTTTTGTTGCTTTAATCTGTACTTACGTTTTCTCCCGATTTCTTGCGCACTTCCAGCATTTCACAGCTCTGTCTGGAGAAGTTGTGTTTCATCGAATTGAGCATCCTTGAGAGTCGGATTCGATCCTGGTGCAGTTTCTGTTCTCCTAGACACGACTCTTTCGTGTTGCCGACCGAGGAGGAGGATTGCGCGGGAAGGAGGTATTTCAACAGCATCGTGTTGTCGTGGTTTGTATCACGGTGGTACATTACCATGAAGACGAAAAACATCAACAGAAGAAAGACGGACAAGAAAGCTTCACGCCTCGTACAAGTAAACATGATTGTTTGCTACACGTTACTGAAATTAAAAAGAAAAGAAGAATATATTATTTTGTTTTAAAATCTCAAACAAAATACCTCACTACGTTTTGAATTGGCTATTGGGAGTCCAAGCAGGCACATGTGCAAAGTGGGGTGGGGTGGTGGAGATGGGGTCGAAATGCCTTCAACCCATTCCATGAAAATTCCTTTTTTACCAATGTATTTTCAGGGTGAGCATACCGGACCCTACAAAAAAAAAATTCAGTTGCCAGTCTAGGACCTCCCCCCCCCCATCCCCACAGACCCCCCTCAAACGTCCAAACTGACAGTAGAAATAAACATATTGCTAGACTGTCCTAAAGGCACAATTGCAATAAACAGACTTAGCCTGTCTTCAAGTTTATTACACAGGTGTGTAGACAGAGTTTGTCCAGAGTTACGGTTCTTGCGATATACTGATAAAAACAAAACAGCGAGACCTTAATAATCCGGACAGTATGGTTTTTCTAAAAGTGTCCAGTTTAACGAATTTCCGTAGTACTGAATCATACCTGAAGACTAAATTTCCCAAGAATAACAAACCAATAAAAAAATAAGCAACAAATACAAATTTGTACATATATTTTTGTTTTTGTTTTATCAAAACATATCTATTGGTGAAAAATAATTCTAAATGAATATTTAAGAAAAAAAAACAATCAATTTTAAAAGCCATTTCTTTACAAGATTTTGAATTTTAAAATTTATTTGTACTGACATTTTTCTTTCAATTTAAAGGCTGTACTTTTGTGACATTTTCATTTCTTTGGATTAGTGTAAACGGTGTGCTAGATCAGTGAACCATGTCATTCCCACGTTGAAGGAAAACTATCGAACAAAGCACCAACACTTAAACATAGTCGGAGGCGTGAGACTAAACTTTGACACATTGTTAACGGTCTATTGCCATGTACTGGCCAAGGTGGTGGATACCGCTGCTTACTGGCCATGGTTGAATGAACTCGGAGCAAGTTATATTCATTTCATTTCAACTTATTTTCGTGCTTATATCCTTTTAAGGTTCAAGCACGCTGTCCTGGGCACATACCTCAGCTATCTGGGCTGTCTGTCCAGAACAGTGGGTCAACACATTTTATTTACGGTTATATGGCGTCAGACATATGGTTACGGTCCACACAGATTTTGAGAGGAAACCCGCTGTCGCAACTACATGGGCTACTCTTCCGATTAGCAGCAAGGGATCTTTTATTTACGCTTCCCACAGACAGGATAGCACAAACCATGGCCTTTGTTGAACCAGTTATGGATCACTGGTCGGTGCAAGTGGTGCCCAGAACATCGTGCTTGAACCTTGAATGAATATAAGCAAGGAAAATAAGTTGAAATAAAAAATGAAAATGAATGAAAAAGTAGCAAGGGATCTTTTATGTGCACCATCCCTCAGACAGGATAACAACATACCACGGCCTTTGTTATACCAATCGTGGTGCACTGGCTGGAACAAAAAATAGCCCAATGGGCCCACCGACAGGGATCGATCCCAGACCGACCGCGCATCAAGCGAGTGCTTTACCACTGGGTACATTCAGAAAAATAATGGTAGTCGAAGAAATAATCGTAGCGGATCTCATACAGTAGTAAGTATCGACAGTTACAAGAGGGATCAGTAATAATCTACAGCGGACCGGCCTCGGTGGCGTCGTGGCAGGCCATCGGTCTACAGGCTGGTAGGTATTGGGTTCGGATCCCAGTCGAGGCATGGGATTTTTAATCCAGATACCGACTCCAAACCCTGAGTGAGTGCTCCGCAAGGCTCAATGGGTAGGTGAAAACCACTTGCACCGACCAGTGATCCATAACTGGTTCAACAAAGGCCATGGTTTGTGCTATCCTGCCTGTGGGAAGCGCAAATAAAAGATCCCTTGCTGCCAATCGGAAGAGTAGCCCATGTAGTGGCGACAGCGGGTTTCCTCTCAAAATCTGTGTGGTCCTTAACCATGTGTCTGACGCCATATAACCGTAAATAAAATGTGTTGAGTGCGTCGTTAAATAAAACACTTCTTTCTTCTTTTTTTTACTAGTTACATCACCTACATATTTATCTTTTCCGCATCTACCATTTAATATATATATATATATACTCTTCAAAAAAAGAAACGCAAAAGGGTACAAATGGGTTATAACTCCGATTTTATGTTTCCTACCGGTTCATGCTTTGTGAATATAAGGTCATTGCATGTCCCAAACACATTCCCACGGTTACATTCGATAAAACGCAGCTACTGTACAATAAAGTTCCAAAATGTGAATATTCGCAAAAACGCAGCCACGTGCAAACCATGTCACCACTGCACGTGCGTTGTCTGCACGTGCAACATGAACACCGACAGTATAAAAGTGCAGGGTGTTCGCTTGCCTGGCCTCTGTATCTGGCCGACAGTTGACAATCCAGGACATGCCACGTCTCAGTGAACCGCAGAGAAACAATGCCATCGGCCGACTAGACGCAGGCGAATCCAGAACGGCCGTTGCCAGGGCATTCCATGTGTCCCCAAGCACCATCTCCAGACTGTGGGACCGTTACCAGCAACATGGATCAACACGTGACCTCCCTAGATCCGGTCGACCACGGGTCACTACCCCCGGGCAGGACCGCTACATCCGGGTACGCCACCTTCGGGAACGATTGACTACTGCCACCTCCACAGCCGCAGCAATACCAGGTTTGCGCAGGATATCCGACCAGACCGTACGGAACCGCCTACGTGAGGTAGGAATTCGTGCCAGACGTCCAGTTCGAGGTGTCATCTTAACACCACAACACCGTCGACTCCGACTGCAGTGGTGCCAGATTCATCGACAATGGCCTCAACTGCGATGGAGACAGGTGTGGTTCAGTGACGAGTCCCGATTTCTGCTCCGACGTCATGATGGAAGATGTCGCGTGTATAGGCGTCGTGGTGAACGTTATGCGGCAAACTGCGTGCAGGAAGTGGACAGATTCGGCGGGGGTAGTGTCATGGTGTGGGCAGCCATCTCACACACTGGCAGAACTGACCTGGTCCACGTGCAGGGCAACCTGAATGCACAGGGCTACCTTGACCAGATCCTCCGGCCACACATCGTTCCAGTTATGGCCAACGCCAACGCAGTGTTCCAACATGACAACGCCAGGCCTCACACAGCACGTCTCACAACGGCTTTCCTACAGAACAACAACATTAATGTCCTTCCTTGGCCATCGATATCACCGGATTTGAACCCAATTGAGCATCTATGGGACGAGTTGGACCGACGCCTCCGACAGCGACAACCACAGCCCCAGACCCTGCCCGAGCTGGCAGCAGCCTTGCAGGCCGAGTGGGCCACCATCCCCCGGGACGTCATCCGTACTCTGGTTGCTTCAATGGGCAGGCGGTGCCAGGCAGTTGTCAACACACGCGGAGGCCACACCCGGTATTGACTCCAGATGACCTTGACCTTGGTGGTGTGTCCTATCACTTACTCACAATGGACTAGAGTGAATTGTGAACAATCCTGCAACATTTGGTAATTATCGGACTCGCCATTCAATAATTAAATCAATTCTCCAAATGTTACGACAATGTGGTTTTGCGTTTCTTCTTTTGAAGAGTATATATATATATATATATATATATATATATATATATATATATATATATATATTATGTATTTTATATAATTCTAGAAGTTTAAGACCATGCCCATTTACCCTGCCATTATCCTTGCTTGCCCGGTCTCTAGGTATATTAAACTATCAAGCTTTGATATATCATTCAGGAAAGTTCTATATCAATATTTTCAATATATATAGAATTATCATCTGGTTTAGTGTAATCTGATAAACACTTTGTTCTTGCATTAAAATCACCCACTAAAAACATGGGTTTTCCAGGTTCCACATTTTGAAAAATCTCATTTTCAAGAACATCAAATGTATTTTCTTTAAAAAAGGGTGAGCCAATTGGAGGGATACATACAACACCAGCAGTTATACAGTTTGTTTTACGTCTTTATAACATATTTTGTCTGTTACATCTGTCTGGGCAAACATGGAATGATTTTTACAATATTTAACCCGATATATCCTTCATTTTTCTTAATGTTATGTTCTGTATTAGCTTCAGAATGGTTGTTCATGGGGGGAGGGGGGGGGGGGTAAACATCACAATGTTGCACTATGGGGTTGTGTCTGTCATGTACACTGTTTAAAATATCTAACTGAAAAACATTTTCCACTGTACAGTTAGTAACAGGAGAGAAAGAAGATAATTTTGGTGTTAATGTACCCTTTTGTTCCTTGTCATTCTTTCCTCATTTTAGACTTGGTCACAGGTACATGTAAGTCAGTTACAATATTACAAATATTAGAATATCTATTTTCATGACAGCTGGGGTATGTGTTATTATGTACAGTGTTGTTTGAAATGTGTACGGGTGAATCAGTTTCAGTATTACAAGTATTAGTACATCTATTTTCATGACAGCTGGGGTTGGTATCAGTATATACAATATTTTTTAAAATGTGAACAGGTAAGTCAGTTTCAGTTTTACAACCATTAGGATATACATTTACGTAACAGCTGGGGGGGGTGTATCACTATATACAATGTTTTTTTAGAAAGGTACAGGTAAGTCAGTTTCAGTATTTGCAGATATTTGAATATCTATTTACATGGCAGCTGGTGTGTGTGTCTCTATACTGAAAGTCTTTTGAGATTGATACAGAAAGAAAGAAAGAAATGTTTTATTTAACGACGCACTCAACACATTTTATTTACAGTTATATGGCGTCAGACATATGGTTAAAGACCACACAGATTTTGAGAGGAAACCCACTGTCGCCACTACATGGGCTACTCTTTCCGATTAGCAGCAAGGGATCTTTTATTTGCACTTCCCACAGGCAGGATAGCACAAACCATGGCCTTTGTTTAACCAGTTATGGATCACTGTTTGGTGCAAGTGGTTTACACCTACCCACTCAGGGTTTGGAGTCGGTATCTGGATTAAAAATTCCATGCCTCGACTGGGATCCGAACCCAATACCTACCAGCCTGTAGACCGATGGCCTAACCACGACGCCACCGAGGCCGGTAAAGATTGATACAGATACGATATTAATATTAGTGTTAACCTTAGAGTCAATACAATGTCATATAGATCTTTGTGGAGCCGGTTCATGACATCTAGAGTGTAGGTCTCCTTGACTGTCCTAACTGCTGTCATCCATGGGTAAACCAGTGAACCTGTTTGTCCTGGGTAGTGGAATTGCTTGGGTAGGAGTACTTTGCCTGTGTCTTTTTCTGGGGGGTGTTGATTTATTTGAGGAGACCCAGAGGGTGGGTTTATGTGTGATGTATTTGAGTTCTTAGTTACAGGTGGGTATGGGTTCATAGTTGCAGGTAAGTATTCTTTTCCCTCAATGGCTTTCTTGTTGTCCCGTCTTGATGCTCTGTAAATGGGGTACAATTCTCTTCTCCTCTCAGCAATTTCAGCCAATGCGTAATAATCAATGCGCTCTAGTGGTGTCGTTAAACAAAACAAACTGTAACTGTATAACCTGCAAATACAATTGCTATTAGACTCTCTAAACATTGCTATACCAGTCAGTCTGCAGTTGGTACTAAATGGTAGATCGGCATTAAATGATGACACTTGAAAACAAATATTTCATTATGTTCAGAACAAAGCGATTTAATCAACAACAAACCCAGTCTGATTAAATCATCACCAGACAGAACTTCTTTATAACATATTTTGTTTGTTACATCTGTCTGGGCAATATGTAACCCGATATATCCTTCATTTTTCTTAAGTCAAGCAACAAATCGTGTACGTACTCGTCCATGCGCTTTGTCGGCGATCGAGCAAAGCAGTATGGGGTGACGCCCATTCCTTACATAGTATCAACCTTTGTGGTGAAAAGCAACTCGGATACCAGGGCCGTAGCTAGGATTTTTGTTGGGGGGGGGGGGGGGGGGGGGGGGAGTAGTTAATAGTCTAAAAACTCCTTAAACTGCCCCCCCCCCCCCCCCCCCCACCACCACCACCACCACCACCACCAGCTACGACCCTGGATACACGTTGTATACGAGTTCAACCACCGGCTTTGTTTTGGTCGGATGAGCTGCTGGGAGTGACTAAACCAGTTTTTCTTGCCCAAACGCGGTCTCCTGCCACATCGAAATATATAAAAAGAATTTAAGGGTCAGACGATATTTTCGACATTATTTTCTGAATGTCAATTATATTAGCTAGACCATAATGTCACGCATGGTATTGTTCCATTTTGACGAAAGTGGGTCTAAGCAACCCATAAATGAATTAAAATCCACTGTCATTGACACTGTCGACTAGTTCTAATGGCGAAAACATGCTTACATTTGCACGTAAATTAGGGCGAAAGCGAAAGGTCTGCTAAGTGCCCATAACTTGCTTTTTCACAAAGCGCTTCATTTGCACGCTTTGCACGTGTATTCCATGTTCCCAATGCTGAATTTCCGTATAATTGGAGCTTGCGTTCGTGTACGGTGCACACTCCAAATTCGACAATGGTACGACTTCAGCTGACTATCGAAGATCGAGGAAGGGCTATTGCTTGGCTTCAGGATGGCAATACGCAAAGAAATGTTGCTCTGAGACTTGGTGTCAGTCAGAGTGTCGTTGGCCGACTGTGGCAACGGTACCAAGCAACGAATTCTGTTCGAAATCGTCCACGTTCGGGAAGACCCCGAAGCACTACAAATAGAGAGGACCGCTACATCACCAATATGGCTCTACGTCAACGCACAACCACTGCACGCCGATTACGTGACAATCTGCGGACTGCGACTGGAACTCGAGTGTCTGATCAAACCATACGCAATCGTCTGAGAGCCAATAATCTACGCTGCCGTCGCCAGGCTGTTCGACCACCACTCCTACCACGTCACAGAACGGCCAGACGTCACTGGTGCACGCTTCATCTGCGGTGGCAACGTGTTCAGTGGGGTCGAGTGATGTTCACTGATGAGTCCAGGTTTAGTCTCCAGTTCAACGACGGTCGGGTTCGTGTCTACAGACGTCCTGGGGAGCGCTTCGCTGACGTTAACGTTAGACAACGTCACCGGTTCGGTGGTGGCAGCGTCATGGTGTGGGGCGGCATCTCTATCCACCACAGGACCCCCCTCTGTGGTGGATGGCAATCTGAAAGGAATCCGCTATCTGAATGAGATTATCCGGCCGTTGGTTCTCCCAGGCCTTCAGCAGATTGGCGGCGGGGCAGTTCTGCAGGATGACAATGCCAGACCCCACCGCGCCAGGGTGGTAACGGACTTTCTCAGACAACAAGGTATCGCCAGGATGGATTGGCCAGCATATTCGCCTGACTTGGCCCCAATAGAGCACGCCTGGGACGAATTAGGCAGGAGAGTTTGGGATAACCATGCCCCTCCGGCCAACCTTCATGATCTGGGTCAACTTCTTATGGCAGAGTGGCAGGCCATTCCCCAAGAGTTCTTCAGACGTCTGATCAACAGCATGAGGCAACGAAGTGTCGAGTGTATTCGCGCCAGGGGTGGATTCACACACTATTAAACGAATGTTCTAATGTGTAAAATCCATGTTTGACAACCTTCAACTTTGACAGCATGTCATGTGACTGTCTTGTATACAGTGACGTTTATTTGTGGGTTTTTGTAAATATGGAACAATAAATAAAAAATTTGGTGTAGTTTACATCATCAATCTAATACACTCTGAAACTTATTTGGTTATAAATTTTTGACCCTTAAATTCTTTTGAGTAGTATATATAGATTAAGGCGTGCCCGCAGAGGCTCAATTACAATGTCTCGGTAACATGAGATGATAAAATGTATTATGACTATACATATATTTTCGAAAAGTATGGAAAGAAGGTCGGTGTATTTCGAGGCTACATACAGTTGTTTGTATTTGAAACCCTGTTATCCAATAATAGTTTTGCGCGATCTATTTTGATCAAGAACAAAGTTTTGTCATTCCTCTCGCACAATGCAGTTGGTTTCGGCAAACGTGCAGATTTCTTTCCCCCACCTACCCTGGGGGCTATGATTAGAAAGAAAGAAATGTTTTATTTAACGACGCACTCAACACATTTTATTTACGGTTATATGGCGTCAGACATATGGTTAAGGACCACACAGATTTTGAGAGGAAACCCGCTGTCGCCACTTCACGGGCTACTCTTTCCGACTAGCAGCAAGGGATCTTTTATTTGCGCTTCCCACAGGCAGGATAGCACAAACCATGGCCTTTGCTGAACCACTTATGGATCACTGGTCGGTGCAAGTGGTTTACACCTACCCATTGAGCCTTGCGGAGCACTCACTCAGGGTTTGGAGTCGGTATCTGGATCAAAAATCCCATGCCTCGACTGGGATCCGAACCCAGTACCTACCAGCCTGTAGACCGACACAGAGTAATGTCCAGCTGTTCCACAACGTCTTAGACGTGTTCGCAGGAATCACTTCAGGAGCGTAACTCCTTCTAAAAACTTTTTTTTCTCTCTCTCTCTCCAATTAAAATTAAAATCTTCTTCATCGTCCAAGTTAAAATGCATAGAAACAGTAGTCAATTTGACGGAACAAACTGTTTAACAAAAAAACGCCATTCCGGACTTCAAAGTCCTTTTTTTCTCGCTGGCTTATCGTCACACACATACGACCGTCTATCACAGTTCACGGTTACAAAATAAGACAAAAAATGGCATTGCTTGGTGACACATCATTTGCATATAACAAAGTTCAAATTATGTTTTCGAAATATTTCAACCAATAGAACTAACCATCTACAAAAATTGGTTTACCTGGGGACATCATTTGCATATACCAAAGTTCAAATTATGTTTTCGAAATATTTCAACCAATAGAACTAACCATCTACAAAAAATGGTTTACCTGGGGACATCATTTGCATATACCAGAGTTCAAATTATGTTTTCATAATATTTTAACCAATAGAAAGAGCCATCTAATTACACATGCGCACTTATTCACAATTCCCTTCAGAGATATTCAGCAGTTAAAAATCATGCAACCTATAAACATTTTAAACGTGAATATTTTACTTAATTTTATGAATCAACTCTCTTGCCAGGATTGCATAGAAGTGCTTTTTGTAAGTTCAGATGCGGAGTTGCACCTTTAAGGTTAGAAACCGGCAGACGTGAACGTTTGCCACTTTAAGAGTGAACGTGCCCTATGTGTAAAAGCCTTTTAATTGAAGATGAATTCCATGTTGTGATGAAGTGCCTTCTGTATGTAGACCTTAGCTATGCGCTGTTTTTAGAAACTAGCTTTTTAATTAATGATTTTTTTTTTCAGTTGTCTGAAGAAGGAAACATTTATGTGCTCTTCAGCGGTTCTCGTTTGTCCGTTTTACGCGCCAAACCATGAAATTCCATACATCTATGTTATGGAATGACCTGCCGCAGAAGTGGTACAAGAAATCATATTTTTTTTTACTATCATAAATATAAAACTATGTTTTAAAGTGGCAAACCTATAAAGCCATTGTTTCGGAAATAGTTTGTCATGAATAGAGTTAATAACAAGAAGTAAACTTACTTGTTTCTTCCTCGAGAAAAAAACATAACAAGGCGGATCCCGTCTTTTAAAAGTGACGCGATGGCCAAAACATCGCCAGGTGTAAAGGGTATTTTGTGTCTCTCAGCTCGGGCCCGACAAGGTCAACAGCTGGCGACCATTACCATCAGGTCAGGGGCGGTGATACCAGTTGCAGCTGCATGAACCCAGTGAGACGTACTACGCCACATCGGATCGGAACGGGGTGTACCGACAAGGATTGCTGAGGTCTCACTACACAGATCACTTCCGGGTGACAGTTCATTCATCACGGTCCACTATAGTTCCTAACTGGGACACATGTTATGGGTCACATATTCACTTCTAGCAAATGGTGAAGAATTAAAACAATATGTATGTTTAATGGTAAGCCTTCTGGCTGTATTTTGCCCATGTTATTTTGTAATATTGTGCATCGACCTTTTGGGACATGGGTATATAGCGCAAGTGACAGCCGGAGTGAATCGGTTAATGAACCACCTATTCGGACCGGTACTACAGCCAGATGCGGTCATATAGCAAAAAACTGAGACGGAAATGTTCTCAATTTTGGAGTGAAAATAAATGCTTATATAATGTATGTTTGCAATGGTGTATGTTGTTAGTGCCAACGAGAACCCGTTCTATGGGCAATCTTCACTTGAAGTTGGGCAGTTTAACATGGGTTTCAATGGCAGATGACATCTGTGTAGTGAGACCTGAGGCACGACATGGATAGCACCACCATCATGGCGTCGTGAAGATGATCATGCCAGAGGATTACCCAGCAATTCTTCGGACTGTTATGTCAACCTGGCGATACACCCCTCACCTTGCCATAAGTTCCGCCGACAACCTCTCCTAGGACAGGTACCTCCTTTTTGGGGCACGTTGGATTAAAAAAAAAATTGGACCGTCATTAAAAAATTTTGTAAACATTCCAACACAATTTAATTTGACAGCCCGTCAAAATTGCACAAATCACCTTAAAACCTTTTCGGCCGAGCACTCCAATTTACTTTTGGGTTTAAACGTTTTTTGTTCCAGACATGTCAGGTTATGTCAGCTACTTTTGGCTTAGGTCTCAGGACCTACTTCTAAATTTGTATTGCAAATTACGCCCACCTCAAACTTACCCCCCCCCCCCCCTCCCCTCCCCCCTGGCCCGGACTTAGTCACTGGCGAAAGTCGGAGATTAAGCCCGTGACAGGCGTGCGTGAAGCTCTCGTGGCATATACGCACGTTAAAACTTATCCGATCCGCTCCGCAAAGTTTTGTCATCGTTAGATTGGGCATAGAATCGAATGTTTCCTGTCACCAGAGGAACGTCTTTTTCTTCGTTTATTTCTTATTCGCATCTCATCACCCTCATCTGACTTTCTTTTCTTTCTTCCGAATTCTTGTCTGTTATCGTCTTTTATACGCTGCATTGTCGATTTTAAATAAGCAAGCTTCTAATTCGGAATATGAAAAAAAATGTTGATTAGTTTAAAAAGGGCGCCACAAATACAGTTTGGTGTTAATATTTGGTTTAGTCCATTTTTCTAAAGGGCGAATTTACTTGTCTAGTGACAAGATACATATGACAAAACGACAAAATTATTTTATTTAATAATGCACAGTTTAGTTAGACTTAGTATAGCCTCTACTAGAAATTATCGAGAAAATTAGGCAGAGTTACATCGCCTAACCGCTGTCCACTTCCGGCGCGTTCCGCTAACAGCAAGCATGGCCGATGACCACAGTTGTTTGTGAATCCTCAATCTGAGATTTATGCATGTCAGCCCCTGGCATCATAAATGTCACCACCTATGCTTTAAAAATAAGGAATAATACAGGTAAAACTTGAGTTGCTGAAATTGCGTTTTGTTATAACTGACCATGTGTTAAATATAGTATGGTACCGCGTAAGCGCTGGTAGGCAAGAAACCACAGTTGACATTAGTAGTAATGAACAATCGAATGTTTTGATAAATGGTATTTCGTCATGGTAATTTCACACGTTGTTGTTAGACGCACAAATCACTATAGGAAGGATTATGAAATTAGTTTCATCAAATACCACTGGAAGCGAAACGTCGAACAGTTAGCTGACAGCAATCAACGTTGTCCATCCCACAACGGAGATCGTCATTTTATACAAGGTTTGTTATATGTTATTCATTCGTAATACTACAACACGTCAGTATTTATTGAAATGAAAAACTGAAAAGATAATAAAAAAATAATAATAATAATAATAATAAACCACCAAACTCTGACATGGAAACAAAGATGTCCTGTGAACAGTACCCAGTCAATCGACAAACAACGTTTTATCCAACGTTTTGTTTGTATTGACAAATCCATTGTAGTGGATAAAAAAAATCTGAATATATTTTATATTGTATCATGCAATAAAATATGTAGGTGGCTGGAGTATTTATATTTTTAATTAAATAACAGGGAGCTGTGTGTGTGCGTGCGTGCGTGTGTGCAATCAAAAAAACACACACACACACACACACACACACACACACATATATATATATATATATAGATAGATAGATAGATAGATAGATAGATAGATAGATAGATAGATATATATATCTATATTCATCATATATGAAAATGGTTTTGAAATATTTCCATTTATAAATTATATTATATGTTTATAATGTTTTACTTTTTTATTGAAGAAGTGATCCACAGGTGTATTTGTAATGTGTAAGTTAATTTTTTAAATAATAAAATAAAAGGTATGAACATTTCAGGGTGGCATATCAGATGTATTAAATCATTTGTTTGGGATTAAAAATAAAAAATAATAATAATAAAATTAGATAGTGATTCACAAGTTGGTGATATCCACCATATTTTATTAAAAACATAAATTGTGCTACATGCATTTATTATATAAGTTACCTGAATTTGTTTGTATGTGTATTCAAACATTCAATAATATTCAATATATATGTCCTTGGGCTTACATGATACAGTCAAATCTTCCTATAGTTACTAATACTAATATGTACACAATATAAAACTTTCATACTTATATCATAGAAAATTAACAATTAAAAAAAAAAAAAATTCTAGATGTCAGTGATCCCTGTTTATGGACTAAAAGAGAACCGGCAACTCTTGGATGAAATAAGGGCCTTTCACGATGGATTAAAGGCGTTTACGTTTTAGGGTGAATAAAGGGATGCTAAGGAGAACACTGATATCAGATTCAGCGATTCTTTTCTACGGTATCTCATCTTTAGGTGCAACAGAAAGAAGGATACCAGAACTTTTTTCACTGACTTTCTATGCAACATTATTGGGGCTATTCAGTATGTGATGATGACATTGACAACACTTAGATTTAATCTTTTTCATCAGGATAAAAACAGACTTTACAAAATCAATAAAAGTATATGAGAAACAATAGACAAGGCATATTTCTTATTTTCTTTCTTTTTTATCATTATAAACCAATGATTAAATGATATTTGCATTGTGTTAATGTGTGTCTTAAATTGAAACATTTTATTGTTACAATTTACAGTAATGTGTTGTTTTAACTTGTTTATTAATCAGGTTGAAAGCGATAGCCTTTGAAACTGTGCCTTTTGTCAAAGGTGACTGACACTGAAATTTGATAGGAAGGAATCTTTTATTTAACGATGCACTCAGGTTATTTCAATTACAGTTATATAGAGTCGGACATGTTTAGGGATCACACAGATAATATTAGGGAAGAAACCGCAAACGTGAGTGACCAAGTGAATTTAAGGTGTATCCGGTTTAAAGGCATATCGTCACAGACTACTGACCTATTTAATGGTCTAACAAAGTATTACCTGAACAAAAATAATTTGATTTGTCCCTAAATGTGCTTTATTCAACCATCTTCATAAGCACCATACTCCATTTATTAATGATATTTTTTTTAAATAATTGAATTATGGCAATGGTCCATAATTCAAAAACTAAAACTGCCGAGAGGCATGACATGGATTTCATTCCATCATGGTTCAGTTACGGTGATGCGATAGCTAGATTTGATTTCCAACAATTAATGTAATTTTTATTTATTATCCATTTTTAGAGAAATAAGGGCCATAAATCCGTGACAGTATGCCTTTAAAAAGGCTAAGTTCTGTACTAATATTTAAAAAGAGACGCTGTAGCTAGAGGAACCAATGTATGTGTGGTCATGGAACATGTACTGAAACTAAATTTAGGTTCCTCCATTTTAATACAATGTGTTAATATGTATCCGATATCAGCAAGTTTAAGGAATAAAAAAAGGACTTAATAAAATTAATAGTTTTAAAGTTTTCGTAAAGTTTTCTAATAAGATACTTACTTGCTTAAACTTTATTGTTGATGAAAAGCCTTACAAATGAACCAGTAGACAAGTCTATATATTGTCTACTGGTTATATACTGAACAAAAAAAGAAACTTCCGATTTGTACATATAGTATTTGTTGTGTTAAAGAATTCATTGTGTAATGAAATTATATAGGTAGTATTAGCCTTGAGCTGTATTATCAGGATTCATGAATTTTATCGATTATTTTTGCACTGTTAATAGTCGGCAACGTGAAATTCAATTTGCACGTGCATGCATGGTTCGACATGTCCCGTGTAGTATTCGGTCAATTTGTTTTACTTGTCTTACTGACATTGTTGTCAAGTGAACGAAAACGCTTCAAAATTTGTAAAAAAATTAACGTTTTTTACATTGTAGCATTTTTAGTATGCCAAGAATACCCAATAATTTACGCGAACGGGCGATTGGCATACTTGATGCTGGCATGTCGACAGAAGACATTGCAAGGCATGTTGGGAGTTCTAGTCGAGCATACGAAATCTTCGCGTAAGATTTCGAACGACAGGAAGCACCAACGACTTGCCACGTCGTGGACGTCCGCGTGTTACAACGCGTGGTCAAGACCGCTATATCATAAACACGCATTTGCGCAATCGATTCCAAACTGCCACTGATACTGCTGCTAACACACCTGGGCTTCATAATAACCGAATCAGTGGGCAAACTGTTCGTAATCGTCTGTGGAAGAACGGTTTACATGCACGACGTCCTTACGTCGGATGCGTTTTAACGCAACGTCATCGTCTAAATCGTCTTAATTGGGCACGTGTACACACTCGTTGGATACGGCGACGCTGGAATACCGTTCTTTTTTCGGATGAATCCAGATTTTTTTTTACAACGTGGTGATGGCAGGGTGCGCGTCTACCGTAGGAGAAATGAACGCTATGCTGATTGTTGTGTTCTTGAACGAGATCGTTTCGGGGGTGGGGGTTGTGTCATGGTTTGGGCAGCCATTGCCCATGGTTATCGTTAATCGTTAATCAATTAACTCGAAAATTATCGATGTAAAAGTATTTAACGTCAAACATAGGATTGTTGTGATATTAGAGCGGAAATCTTTGCCAACTTTTTGGTTGTCGGGAATTGCCAAAAAAATGCATAGCTTGGTCTCTGACTGTAATGAGAGCATATTTATGTTCAAATGTCCGTCTAGCGCTCTTACAGTCAAAGTACTCGGGCTAATGTTTGTTATATTCAAACACTTTTATTTTTATTTTTACGTCAAACCAAACTGAAATTATTTACAAAAAAATCCCCCATTTTTGTAGGAGGATCAGAACAAACCCCTTCACCACGTGCTATATTATGTTGTTTGTTTTCAGTGTATTTCCAACAAATAAAACCCCACAACAATTTTACATCCCCTACCCCCAGTAACAACAACTCTACCCCCAAATAAACAATAGCCAACAAAACAAGCCCCCACACACCAGTACACACGCACAACCAAAACGCACATTTAACAACAAAGTTTTATCTATGTACATATACCAGTGGACCGGCCTCGGTGGCGTCGTGGCAGGTCATCGGTCTACAGGCTGGTAGGTGCTGGGTTCGGATCCCAGTCGAGGCGTGGAATTTTTAATCCAGATACCGACTCCAAACCCTGAGTGAGTGCTCCGCAAGGCTCAATGGGTAGGTGTAAACCACTTGCACCGACCAGTGATCCATAACTGGTTCAACAAAGGCCATGGTTTGTGCTATCCTGCCTGTGGGAAGCGCAAATAAAAGATCCCTTGCTGCCTGTCGTAAAAGAGTAGCCTATGTGGCGACAGCGGGTTTCCTCTAAAAATGTCTGTGTGGTCCTTAACCATATGTCTGACGCCATATAACCGTAAATAAAATGTGTTGAGTGCGTCGTTAAATCAAACACTTCTTTCTTTCTTTATATACCAGTGGCGTAGGAAGGTGGGAGGGGGGGGGGGGGACACACACACACATTCACACACACACACACACACACACACACACACATTCATTCATTCATTCATACACAAATACATACTTACATACGAGCAGTCGAAGTGATCCAAAACTTCGCTTTGACCAGCTTAACTTCGCCGTGCCAGTCACTAGCGATACTGTAAGACGAAATGTTGTGTCGCCTTTTAAAAATAATGACCAGTTGTATTGTACACAATCACGGATGAATGACGCGACAGGATCACAGATATTTATTTATCGATTTATTTTATTTTTTATTTTATTTTATTTTTCCAGAGCAGTTAACAACCAACAACAGGGACTTCTGGCAGCCCTACGCCTCACAAGTACCTCGGAATGAACCGGTAAGTATCTATTTTACAAACCGGCCTCGGTGGCGTAGTGGTTAGGCCATCGGTCTACAGGCTGGTAGGTACTGGTTTCGGATCCCAGTCGAGGCATGGAATTTTTAATCCAGAGTGAGTGCTCTGCAAGGTTCAGTGGGTTGGTGTAAACCACTTGCACCGACCAGTGATCCATAACTGGTTCAACAAAGGCCATGGTTTGTGCTATCCTGCCTGTGGGAAGCGCAAATAAAAGATCCCTTGCTGCTAATCGGAAAGAGTAGCCCATGTAGTGGCGACAGCGGGTTTCCTCTCATAATCTGTGTGGTCCTTAACCGTGTCGACTCCCTAAACATGGAAGATCCCTAGTAACCTTAAACTGTCGAGAATATCTCCGCAGATATTGCATAGTGTTCTGATGAGAACACCAATGAATACCAAAATTACTAGCAACAGCGTTTGTGCCATTCTAACCTCAATCATACCCATCGTTCGAAGGAGTCCATTTTCTGGGAGGCGTGGCATTACACTGACGACGATCAGATACCAACAAAAATGTTTTTCTGAGTGATGAGAATCCATACAATAGTTTTAAAGTCCAATAATAAGAAAAATGACGTCAAACAAGAGCACGTGACAAAGAATGCTAGTAATGCAACTTGTGGTCACAAAGCATGAATAGTTCATGCAATTGACAGGACACCGCGAGAATATCGACTGGAGTGGTTACACGTTCATTTACTGAAAATGTTTTGACCAGATTTCAAGTAAATTATAATCTATATGCAATTATTTGGTGCACAGGAACTTTTTTCCGATATATTATTATTATTATTATTTAAAGGCTCACAGATAGGCGGTCTACCTCAGACAACACCCATGTCTGGCAGTAACAGTAGGCCTACTGACTGGCGTAATTGATTACAAATGTAGTTTCACGCAGACTCATCATGAATAAATTTAACATACAAACAAAGATATCGGAGTTCTAAAATAATGCAGGCAAACCTGTTCTAGCGGCCACTGTAAATTCTATAATAAAAAAAAAGTGTCGCTGTTGACAAGGTGCAACATTTAAGCGATTTAATCGAGTGCGAGTGCAAATGTCATGTCATGTCATAGGGTTTTACGTGCACATTCAGAACAAGCTGTTGTAGCGCACGCCTGTCGTGGGCACAAGGCTCGCTCCTCCGTCCATGACAGGAAAGGTGGGGGGAGGGGAGAGGAGGGACCGCCTGCACTGGCAGGTGCAAGGGAGCACCAGCAGCCCGATCAAATCCGGGTGGGAGTGCGAATAATGTGTACATGCTTATATACCACTAGAGTTTCGAGCATGTCCGTCCCGGGGCCTGTCTCTGGATAGCCAGGCATTGACATTGGTAGATTAATGCACTATGACAATGCTCTGCATGGTGTAATAATTACATGAAAACAGAAAACAAACTTTTGAGAGAATGAATTCCAAACGGCTAAATTAGTACTTTGTAATTACATTTTATTATTTCTAATTGCATTTTATTATTTCTAAAGAAGGCGACATGTGGGAAAGGTGATTTTTTTTTTGATTTTTTTTTTTTAGAAAACTGTAGAACACCCCCCCCCCCCCCCCCCCCCCCATTAATTAGCAGTAAGACGGTAAAAAGAAAAGAAAAAAACAAACAAAAACAGACTGTAAAAGTTGTACCTGTATTCAGCGGTCACTTTTGACTACTCGTTTGTGTGGCATGTTTGATGATATTGGGTTAATATAATTGTTTTCCCCTATTTTATTATTTTAGATTATACATTCAACTCCTGTTAAAAACTTCGCCCTCTCAAAACTTTGAGAGAGAAATGACTTCGCTCTATTATTTTTACCTCGCGTGAGGCCTGTATATATAAATATAAAACATCGTTTCTGTTACTGGATCAAGAAAAGTGATATACAGTGCCATAACAGTGGCAAACATTAATCACATTTGTATTATTTTGGGAGGCTTTGTTTTGACTACGGCGTAGGTCGTAGGTAATAATGCAACTAGCGGTTCAGAAAATTGCAGCTAGTCATTTAGTCAGTGTGATGTACACGTTCGATCGTACACCGTGCACATGCATATTAATTGCAAATATAAAACATTTTATTAAGATGCCGTTTTAACGAGTCAGTCTTCAATGAGCCCCTTTTTCTTGGTCTCCCCAAGACGTGGTCGTAAGTATTTCTGTTGAGCACAATAATAATTGTACATTTTCTTTTCTGTAAAAGAAGGAAAGAAAGAAAGACATAGTTTATTTAACGACGCACTCAATACATTTTATTTACGGTTATATGGCGTCAGACATATGGTTAAGAACCACACGGATATTGAGAGAGGAAACCCGCTGTCGCCACTTCATGGGCTACTCTTTCCAATTAGCAGCAAGGGATCTTTTATATGCACCATCCCACAGACAGGGTAGTGCATACCTCGACCTTTGATATACTTTGTTGCAAGCGACTGGAGCGTAAACGCGCCGTAAGTAATTTAGTGGATGTTCGAGCCACTTAGCGCGCATGAAAATTAAAGGTAGATAAGTATGTTTCTAATAGAGGCTATTTACAGGGCCGTAGCTAGCGGGGGGGGGGGGGGGGGGGGGGGGGCATAAATGGCAATACACGGAGAATAGACATCTGTAAAGGCATTATTATTAAATGTATTTTGCAAATAACACATGCTTGTGTTTGCTACCATGCAAGTGAGGGGGAAAAGTACCATTACTCCATGTGGCCCGTTCCACGTGCGCCTTGTTACTCATGGTTGTCATGTGACATAAACAAGGTACGTCACATGTCCATATACGTCTATTCATTTCTACGCTTCAGAGTTATAAAGTCCAGTTTACCTCTAATTAAAATATCATTGTATAAAAATGTAAATCATTCTTTATATCTTTTACAGTTATATACAAGCGTATCAAATTTTGAGTTACAATATGTTTCAATTGTTCCATAAATAAAAATAAAAAAAGTAACTGTCCAACTTTCAAACATTTTGAATTTAAACTCCGCCCACTCCTATTTATATCGACGACGCCGGTCTAAATCAACACTCTACTAAGATCAATTCTGAATGTAGATTTGTGCCAACGTCGAATACGCGTGGAACATGTAAGACAGCTCAGGGTCCTAGTTTTCGAAGCTGCCTTAGCGGTACGAAATCACAAAACCATCATAAGCTATGACGCCACTATAGCCTACGATGGTTTTACGATTTCGTAGCGCTAAGATAACTTCGAAAATCTTCAGCCAGACTAGCAACTGGACAGTGGCACATGTAGAAGTCGTGACAGAAGAAAGTTAGTCGACTTTTTGATGGCTATTGGTAGTCTGAGCCTAGCATTAAACTGAAGTTGACAGGATTTAGCATGTAGTTTGCAAACGTGTAACTGAGGACATTTTATTGGTAATTCCTGCCCACGCAAACGTAATACTTTTTGTGTAAAATGGGTGTGTTCCGGCCAGATTCAGTTGGTGTTTTTGTTTAAACCAGCAACAAAGGCAGCGATTGTACTTTTCAGCATATTATTATGTTGCCATTAGGTAGGCAAATGTGCATACAAATATCCATCGTTCTAGCCAGTACACCACAACTGGAATATCAAAGGCCGCGGTATGTGCTATCCTGTCTGTGGGATGGTGCATATAAAAGATACCTTGCTTCTAATGAAATTTTTTTGCGGGGTTCCACTCTAAGACTATATGTCAGTATTACCCAATGTTTGACATCCAATAGCTGATGGTTAATAAATCTATGTGTTCTAGTGGTGTCGTTAAACAAAACAAACAAACAAAATACATAAATCCACGGGCCTACTATATATAGCCACTAACGTCATATAGAACATTATAGCGTAAATATTATTGTGGTAGATAATGTACGCGGGGTGATGTAGTGAGTCGCTGCGTTTTGATCACTTTCAGAGAGTTAAAGTTTGTTTTGTACAATGACACCACTAGAGCACAATGATTGATTAATCATCGGTTATTGGATGTCAAACATTGGGTAATTTTGACATATAAGGGTCTTTTATATGCACCATCCCACAGACAGGATAGCACATACCACGGCCTTTGATATACCAGTCGTGGTCTTAGAAAACTAGCTACATTTTCCCATTACGTCAGGGCAGGTCATATGCCTGCGTAACGTGCACATTCAGAGCAAGCTATTGTAGCGCACGCCTGTCATGAGCACAATAGCTCCGTCCAGAACAGGAAAGGGTTTGGGGTGGGTGGGAGAAGGGACAGCCCGCGCTGGATAGTGCATTTGTGGTGATATTGAAGCTGAATATCCCGTATGATTAAGTCTAAAATATAAAAGATTGCCCAGTTTTCATGAGGTAATTTGGCGAATAATTTGGAACAGTTAATCGAAAAGAAATTGAGCCATTTAAGTAATTTTGACTTAGTTTGCCGAATTGTAGTTTATACTGGAACCTTGCTTATTGGGGGGCCGTCGTGGTTGGTCTCTCGAGGTTGCCCTCTTTTTCTATTAGGACAGGTCAGGTCATTAGGTTAAACGTGCACATTCAGAACAAGCTGTTGTAGTGCACAACCAGCTTCGGTGGTGTCGTGGTAAAGCCATCGAACACAAGGCTGATAGGTACAGGGTTCGCAACTCAGTAACGGCTCAGTGGGTTTGTGTAAGACCACTACACCCTCTTCTCTCTCACTAACTACCAAAAAATAACAACTAACCAACTGACAAACAGAAGTTGAACTGAACGAATGAAAAGTAAAGTTTGTTTTATTTAACGACGCCACTAGAGCACATTGATTTTTTATCTTATCATCGGCTATTGGACGTCAGACATATGGTCATTTTGACACTGTTTTGAAGAGGAAACCCGCTGTCGCCACATAGGCTACTCTTTTTTCGACAGACAGCAAGGGATCTTTTATTTGCGCTTCCCACAGGCAGGATAGCACAAACCATGGCCTTTGTTGAACCAGTTATGGATCACTGGTCGGTGCAAGTGGTTTACACCTACCCATTAAGCATTGCGGAGCACTCACTCAGGGTTTGGAGTCGATATCTGGACTAAAAATTCCATGTCTCGACTGGGATCCGAACCCAGTACCTACCAGCCTGTAGTCCGATGGCTTAATCACTGCGCCACCGAGGCCGGTCCTGAATGAATGAATGTTGTAGCGCACGCCTGTCATGGGTGCAGGTGTCGGCCTGGGTCGGCTCCTCCGTCCAGGACAGGAAAATGGTTGGAGTGGGTGGGAGAGGGGACCGCCCGCGCGGCAAATAAAAGTGCGAGAGAACACACCAGTAGCCCGACCTAGATCGGTAGCAGGCGAGGGATAATGTTGGTGCTATTGAATGTTGAATGTCCCGTAGGATTGAGTCAAAAAGTTTTTAAAATGCGTACATTTCTTGGAAGTAATTTTAGTGCATTTTGGAACGATTCGTCGAAAGAGAAAGGGGGTTTCCACTGTCATGTCATGGGGTTTGCGTACACATTCAAAACAAGCTGTTGTAGCGCACGCCTGTGAAGGACAGGAAAAGGCTTGGGGTGGGGGCGGTTTCCATTTATCATTTCAGCTTATTTTCGTGCTTATATCCAATTAAGGTTCAAGCACGCGATCCTGGACACACACTTCAGCTATCTGGGCTGTCTGTCCAGAGCAGTGTGTTAGTTGTTAGTTGTTAGTTGTTAGTGGTTAGTGAGAGAGAAGAGGGTGTAGTGGTCATACACATACCAACTGAGTCGTTAAAACTCGCTCTGGGTGGGAGCCGGTATTGGGTTGCGAACCGTGTACCTACCGGCCTTATGTCCGATGGCTTAACCACCGTTGCTACTAGTGGAAAAATGTAGCGGGTTTCCTCTCTAAGACTATATGTCAAAATTACCAAATGTTTGACATGCAATTAGCCAATGATTAATTAGCCTCGGTGGGGGTACTCTTTTTGGTTTTTTAACGTGCCCCTATCCACTTAAAGTTCAGGCATGCGTATCCCGGGTTCGACCTCTGACTTCGCCAGTGACCGATCCCGGGACGGAAGAAGTGGGGGGTGGGGGGGGGGGGGGGGATAAGGAGATCATTTAGAATTTAGAAGAGATAATTAAAAAGTCCAAATACTGGGAAAAGTGGCGTTTAAACTGATTAATATTAACTAACGCCTTAGTCTTAATAAACAAGTTATTAATTTATAAAAAAAGAATTTAGTTGGCGTAATTTCGAACGGGCCAATCAAAAGAAATTTTACTGATACTATTTACAATATATATTATTTATAATATTTTAAATGTATAAATATTAAACCCATGGGCGTCAATCCGGCTTTAAAAGTGTGTGTGTGTTGGGGGGGGGGGGGGGCGACGTGTTTGTATGTATGTGTGTGTGTGTACATTGTTTTGTGTGTGAGTGTGTGTACACATTGTGTGTGTACATTGTGTGTGTGTGTGTGTGTGTGTACATTATGTGTGTGTGCTAAACGAAAAAGTGGGGGTTGGGGTGTGGGGTGGGGGGGGGCATTTATATAGATTGTCCCCCGGCGTTGAAAAGTGAGGGGGACGCGTCCCCCCTGTCCCCCACCGATCGACGCCCATGATTAAACCTTAACTTTACCATTTATCAAATATCATTATAATACTTTGGCCCTAGAGGAAAGGACCCTTAGAGTGACGCATCGCGACCAACTGAGAGTGCATTCCGACATTCAGGTAAGTACCTAAAGTAGGGTCGGATTTCCATGGGTGGGGTGCGCCGAGGGGGGGGGCGGGGGGGGGGGCATGAGAGAGAGGCCTCCTATCCAGGCAACCTAATTGCCGGAACCACCGATGCCCTACCGCACCCAAACATGGACCCTAACACGGCGTCCCTCCCCCACCCCGCCCAACCCCCAAGTTATCCATACAGCTGTGTTGGGCACCCATGTTGTTATGATGAGATGAAGGGAATGATAAGGAAGGGAAGACGATATAAATGTTGGTGAACAGCCCGCTATCAGTCGTCCCGAGTCATGGAGAGTGAGGAAGGAAGGATATGTTTTATTTGAAGACACACTCAACACATTTTATTTACGGTTATATGGCGTCAGACATATGGTTAAGGACCACACAGATGTTGAGAGAGGAAACCCGCTGTCGCCACTTCATGGGCTACTCTTTTTGATTAGCAGCAAGGGATCTTTTATATGCATCATCCCACAGACAGGGTAGTACATACCACGGCCTTTAATATACCAGTCGTGGTGCACTGGCTGGAACGAGAAATAGCGTGGAGAGTGAAATGCAGGGCTGGAGATTATTTGTCTACTTGAGTTGAGATTTTGGCCCAGAGGTGTTCTCTTTCGTTCTCCTCGAGCGTTCGTGAGCACTACATCGTCAGATGCCTCACGCATAAGGATGACAAACGTCATTAAAATATAAAAGTCCAGCAGTGCCCAGGAAATCACTGATCGTTAGATGAGCACCAACCAGACCTCTTCTTATTTTGTATTTGTTGGTTTGGCTGGTTTAATTAATGGCCAGCTAAAACTGATTTGTATATGTATTAAAAAAATAGGTTAAAACATTAACACACACACACACACACACACACACACACACAGATACACACATACATACACACAGACACACACATATATATACATACATACATACATACATACATGTGTGTGTGTGTGTGTGTGTGTGTGTATATATATATACACACACACACACACACACACATGTATGTATGTATGTGTGTGTGTGTGTGTGTGTGTGCGTGTGTGTGCGTGAATATAACACATCAATAGTTTAAAATAGTTTGAAACTAACATTAATATAAATTTAAATTATAAACAATCTAAAATATCTAAGGTGGGGATATTTACAACAATTAAAAGAATACCACGCCACGGCGCAACATCCAGGACCCTGGATAGATTCGGGGCCAAGGTCGGCGGGAATGCGGGAACTGTAGCCATATCCAATAAAGGTTCAGGCAGTGTACAGGTCGGTGGTTTCCATTAGTCACAAATGATCTTTTATATGCACCATCCTTTGAACCAGGCCTCTATTATGCTGACTCGATTTTGGTACACGGAGGTGTCAGTCATCCGTGACTATTGTGCTACAAGTTGTTTCTGTGGAGCAAAAGAGGTCAGATTAGTAGTCGTTCCCATTTGGCTGTGCAAGGACCGTGGGATGAAAAAGAAAGGAAAGTTTGTTTAACGACAGCTGAGCACATTTTAAACTACGACAATTTGGTGTCTATCATGGTTACTTCGATAATGTGCTGTCTGCCATGGTTACTTCGATACTTTGATGTTTACCCTGGTTATTTCGACATTTGACCGAGCACTCAAACTTTATTTTTGGATTTAACTTTTTGTTTTTGTTTCAGACTTGAGTAGACAGACCAATTCTCCAGTTTTAGCTTTAGGTCCTCGACCTACCGGTAACTACTAAATAGTTATTCCAAATTCCAACCACCTCAAATTTACGCTCCACTTCCCGCCCCGGACTGGTCACTGGCGATGTCAGATATTGAGGCCGTGGTGGGCGTGTCTGAAACCTTTGTGTTATAGGGGCATACCCTTTAAACTTGTAAAACTTGTGATATTTATCTGCCACATTCCACTCACGATGACGCTATTCTCACTAGCAATAAATATTTCCGCCTCACCCCAGGTTATCCTGTATTCCTATCTGAAAATGCGTACAGTGTAGACATGGGCGTACGACCCGGGGGGGGGGGGGGGGGGGGCGAGGGTTCAATTGCCCCCCCCCCCCCCCCGAAATTCGGGCAAAACAGTGGGGAAACAGTGGGGAAAATTCGGGCAGTTTTTATCTGGGTAAAATTTCGGGCAAATCAACCCCTTCAGCCCCCCTAAATCAAAGAGTCCCCATACGCCCATGAGTGTAGACATGTAGTTTGTGTTATGGGTCCGAGTTCCTAACTACAATACTTCGCATATTCAGTCCATCAACGATACCGTGTGAAAACCGTGTATTTTAAATTTCACAAAGCCGTGACATCGCTGTCGACTTAAACAACTTGGCTGGGCAATCAGCCAAACGCACGCACGAACATACAATGATACACACATCTACAGTGTTTACATGCGGAGATAATGTGTTGGACGTGGTTGATAGATACTTAGGATTCTTTTTAGATGAACACTTAAATTTCAATGTCACTGCTAAAGCAGTCGCAATGTCAGCCAGCAGAGCACTGGGACTTGTAATAGCCAGATGTAAAGAAATGGACGGTATGCCGTACACAGTTTTTACCAAACTTTATACGCAACTGTCTTACCAGTGATTGCATACGGTGCAGCGACATGGGGGAACTAGAGAGTACAGTGTTGTTAATAAAATCCAAAATCGGGCGGCCAGATATTTCCTGGATGTAGGAAAGTATACACCAAATGCTGCGGTAAACGGTGATATTGGTTGGCAGCACTTAAAGGAACATTCCTGAGTTTGCTGCATTCTAAGATGTTTCCGAAAAATAAAATATTTCTACTATTAAACTTACATATCAGGCCTGTAGGGCTAAAAATTAGTCCCCCCCCCCCCCCCCCCCCCCACACACACACACACACGTACTTTGAAAATCCGTCCTACGGGCCTGTATGATAAATACATTTTCTTGTTTAGAATATCAGTGTCTGTACATTCAATGTGTTTCTGGTCGTCTTAATATTTGTAAGAAGCCCAAACTGGATTTTGTCTTCTAGGAAATAAAATGAAAATTAACCTAGTACAAATATTAGATAGATCAGAAACACGTTTAATATACAGCCACTAATATTTTATGCAGAAAAATATATTTGATATGTAATTATAATCGTTAAAAAGTATCTGTTAGTCGATGACATTTTAAAATTGCAGCAAACTCAGGAATGTCCCTTTAATTGTGTCTCAGTGGAAAGCTGTTCTGGGTCAGTGGAGAAGGCTCGTCAACATGAAAGTTGAACGGGCAAGGTTTTATCTGGGCTGAAATCTGCAATCAAGACAATGTAAAAACGCAAAATACACAACACGCCTTTTCCTCAAGGAACTCAATATCGAATATGGATCACTTGTTTAAAGGCATACTGTCACGGATTTAAGGACCTTATTTCTCTAAAAATGGATAATAAATAAAAATTACATTAATTGTTGGAAACCAAATCTAGCTATCGCATCACCTTAACTGAACCAAGATGGAGTGAAATCCATGCCAACCCTCTCGGTAATTTTAGTTTTTGAATTATGGACCATTGCCATAATTCAATATTTTTTTTACGAAATATCATTAATAAATGGAGTATGGTGGTTATGAAGATGGTAGAATGAAGTACATTTAGGGACAAATCGAATTATTTTTGTTCAGGTAATACTTTGTTAGGTCATTAAATAGGTCAGTGGTCTGTGACAATATGCCTTTAAAGGGACATACCGTAGTTTTTAAACACTAAGGCATATTTTTGACTATTATAACCATTTTTGATAACTTAAATCATAATTTACTTAGATTTTACTGTTTAGATTATCAATTTCCATACATTCGAAGTGTTTTTGGTCATCCTGGTGTTTTCAATATCTCAAAATGCATTTATCATATTTTTAAGAACGTACGTGCATCTGAGAAGTAACAGTTATGGAGTCAAGTTTCAGTCTATTTTTAAGAGGATATTTCACCATTTCAAAGTCACAGACTCATGTTTCTCTCACCTGTAACTTTATCCAAACGTGTTACAAGTTTGTAGATTAACTAAACTTAGAGTTAATTTTCACAGGTTGAAACTAGGGTATATCCCTTTAATGTAAATAGTATAATATCTGTCGCATTGGTTATCAACGTCTTAGAAAAGTATACAAATAAATTAAATGACATTGCAAATAACGTCGGCAAGTTGCGCTCTTACCGTTTGTTAAAAAAACAATATGGTAATTAATGAACATTATGTTAATGTGATGATGCCTAAACAATACAGGAGTGCATATGCAAAATGTATATGCGGGGTTGCCCCAATTCGTCTTGAGACTGGGCGCTATGAGAACCTTCCAGTGGAACAGCGCATATGCCCTATGTGTCAAAATAATTGTGTGGAAGACGAGGTCCATGTTTTAACCGTGTGACCCATGTATATTGACGTACGTTTTAATTTTACATATTTAGCTCTGTTTTTTAACAACCAGTATGATCTCCTATTAGACGTGCACAAGTTTTGTTTTTTAATGTCGCACAAAGAATTAATTTTTAATACTGCCAAAACCCTATTTTTAATTTTGGCCCGACGTTGGGCACTGTTATATTCTTAAATTTGTATTATTTATAATTTAATATGGTTAAAAATTGATGTTCTACTTTAACTCGAAGTCAAGCCCCTTTTTATTCTCTTAATTTTTTATATTATGTAATAATTATTTTGCATATCCGTATGGAGTGGCTTGCGTACTTTTATTCCTGTATTTTTGTATTTTAATGTTTTTAAACCTGTGTACACATGGTGAGACGTAAATAAAAATATATGTCTGTCTGTGAAATACACACGAACAAACACACACACACACACAATACACACACACACACACACACACATGTACTCTCATACATACACACATACACACACATACAAACATATACACACACACATACACACACACACACGCACATACACACATGTACACACACAACACACACACAACACACACAACACATATACACACGCATGTACACTCATACACGCACACACACGATACACACACACAGACACATATACGTGTACACTTATACACACGCATACATACACACACAAACACACACATACACGTACACACATTTACACTCGTACACACACATACAGATACACACACACACACACACATATAGATACACACACAGAGACACATACATGTACACTTATACACACGCATACATACACACACAAACACACAGACACATACACACATGTACACTCATACACACACATACAAATACACACACACACATACACACACACATACACACACACGCATACATACACACAGAGAAACACACAGACACATACACACATGTACACTCGTACACACATACAGACACAGACACATACATACACACACACACATGTACACTTATACACACGTACACATACACACACAGACACACACATGTACACTCGTACACACACATACATATACACACACACATACATATACACACACACACACACACATGTACACTTATACACACGCATACATACACACACACATAGACACACACACACATGTACACTCATACACACACATACAAATACACACACACACATACACACACACATAGACACGCACACAGACACACGGACACACACAGACACACACACAGACACAAACACAGACACGGACACACACATAGACATACACACACATACACACACACAGACACACACAGACACAGACAGACACACAGACACGCACACAGACACAAACACACACACAGACACAAACACAAACACAGACACGGACACACACAGACACAAACACAGACACAGACACACGGACACACACACACACACGGACACAAACACAGACACGGACACACACAGACACAGACACACGGACACACGGACACACACAGGAACACACACCATTACGACTAACGATTAAAAACACCCGTCGTGAAATGGTAACGAGGAACTGGACGTAGTCCAGTGGTAAAGTGCACGCCTGATGCGCGGTCGGTCTGTTTCTCGTTCCTGGCAGTGCACCACGACTGCTATATCAAAGGCTGTGGTATGTGCTATCCTGTCTGTGGGATGGTGCATATACAATATCCCTTGCTAATAATGAAAAAATGTAGCGGGTTTCCGCTTATGACTGTATCAAAATTACCATGTTTGGCATCCAATAGCCGATTATTAATACAAATCAATATGCTCTAGTGGTGTCGTTAAACAAAACCAACTTTTTGGTAACGAGTTACAGGTAACCCATTAAAATGAACAAACACGGTTCCGGGAAAGTTTGGCCTCATACTGAGATTTCTTTTTCATACATTTGACGGGGCACACTGAAAAATTAATGACTAGGGAGTGCTTTTTATTTAGCTGTACTTTATATACATTTTATTTTGCCCCCAAAAAACCCCAACATTTTATAGGCATACATACGTATTTATAAGTAAAATAATATAATGTGTACATTGCTGGGAATGGTAAGTAGCACGGGTTACAAGAAATAAAAGTCAAGAATAAATGGGTAATGCATGCATAGTTAATGATACACAATACAATATAATACGACTTCATGTATCAATGTACCGGCCTCGGTGGCGTCGTGGCAGGCCATCGGTCTACAGGCTGGTAGGTACTGGGTTCGGATCCCAGTCGAGGCATGGGATTTTTAATCCAGATACCGACTCCAAACCCTGAGTGAGTGCTCCGCAAGGCTCAATGGGTAGGTGTAAACCACTTGCACCGACCAGTGATCCATAACTGGTTCAACAAAGGCCTTGGTTTGTGCTATCCTGCCTGTGGGAAGCGCAAATAAAAGATCCCTTGCTGCCAATCTGAAGAGTAGCCCATGTAATGGCGACAGCGGGTTTCCTCTCAAAATCTGTGTGTTCCTTAACCATATGTCTGACGCCATATAACCGTAAATAAAATGTGTTGAGTGCGTCGTTAAATAAAACATTTCTTTCTTTTTTTCCTTCAGTGGTACAGCGCTCGCTAGATGTGCGGTCGGTCTGGGATCGATCCCAGTCGGTGGGCCCATTGGGCTATTTTTTTTTTCATGTATCAATGTTGTCTGTTCTATGCGTGGTAGTCGTAAGTGCCACTCTAACGATAAACATCTTCTGTCCGGCCATTGAGTTATTTCTCGTTCCAGACAGTGCACCACGACTGGTACATGAAAGGCCGTGGTATGTACTATCCTGTCTGTGGGATGGTGCACATAAACGAACCCTTGCTGCTAATCGAAAAGAGTAGCCCATGAAGTGGCGACAGCGGGTTTCCTCTCTCTATCTGTGTGGTCCATAACCATATGTCTGACGCCATATGACCGTAAATAAAATGGATTGAGTATGTCGTTAAATAAAACATTTCTTTCTTTTCGTACCGGCCTTGGTGGCGTCGTGGTTAGGCCATCGGTATACAGGCTGGTAGGTACTGGGTTCGGATCCCAGTCGAGGCATGGGATTTTTAATCCAGATACCAACTCCAAACCCTTAGTGAGTGTTCCGCAAAGCTCAATGGGTAGGTGTAAACCACTTGCACTGACCAGTGATCCATAACTGGTTCAACAAAGGCCATGGTTTGTGCTGCCTGTAGGAAGCTCAAATAAAAGATCCCTTGCTGCCTGTCGTAAAGGAGCGGGTTTCCTCTAAAAAAAAACCAGTGTCAGAATGACCATATGTCTGACGTCCAATAGTCGATGATAAGATAAAAAATCGTTAAATAAAACAAACTTTACTTTCTTTTGGTAGTTGTAAGTGCCACTCCAACGATTCAAATCTTCTGTGCGGACATTGGGCTATTTCTCGTTCCAGCCAGTGCTCCATAACTGGTGTAACAAAGGATGTGGTATCTACTATCCTGTCTGTAGGATGGTGCATATAAAATATCCCTTGCTGCTAATCGAAAAGAGTAGTCCGTGAAGTGGCGACAGCGGGTTTCCTCTCTCAATATGTGTGTGATCCTTAACCATATGTTCGACGCCATTTAACCGTAAATAAAATGTGTTGAATGTGTTGTTAAATAAAACGTTTCCTTCCTTTGTAGCTAACTTACGCGTCACAGACCCATGGTTGTAAGGTTAACTATACACCACAATGTAATCGATTTCCACCCTTCCTTCTGAAGGCGCCCGGCCTCGGTGGCGCCGTGGTTAGGTCATCGGTCTACAGGCTGGTAGGTACTGGGTTCGAATCCCAGTCGAGGCATGGGGATTTTTAATCCAGATACAGACTCCAAACCCTGAGTGAGTGCTCCGCAAGGCTCAATGGGTAGGTGTAAACCACCTGCACCGACCAGTGATTCATAACTGGTTCAACAAAGGTCATGGTTTGTGCTATTCTGCCTGTGGGAAGCGCAAATAAAAGATCCCTTGCTGCTAATCGGAAAGAGTAGCCCATGTAGTGGCGACAGCGGATTTCCTCTCAAAATCTGTGTGGTCCTTAACCATATGTCTGACGCCATATAACCGTAAATAAAATGTGTTGAGTGCGTCGTTAAATAAAACATTTCTTTCTTTTTTTCCTTCAGTGGTACAGCGCTCGCTAGATGTGCGGTCGGTCTGGGATCGATCCCAGTCGGTGGGCCCATTGGGCTATTTTACGTTCCAGCCAGTGCTCCACAACTGGTGTAACAAAGGCCGTGGTATGGGTCTATAGACTGTTGTGACAGAAAACAGAAATTTTGCTTGAGCCGGGGGTGGGATAGGGGTGGCAAGTGGGTTCCTAGGTCATCATTAAAACCAGGGGGCATTCTGTTTTGTGGCAATAAGTCAGAAATACGACCGTACGTACAAAATGAACATGCTGAAAGAGTGGAAAAGGGGGGAGGGGGGTAAACATTTAATAAAAATCATTATAATGGTTTATATCGTTGTTCCGAAAGAAGACATCTTAAGTAAGTTTTAAAAACCATAACCTTTGAAAAAAAATATTAACCCTTCCACAGGCATTTGACAGTTTGACCAAAATCCAATAATTACTAGATTTTTGGTTTAAAAAAAAGTGTGTGTGTGTGTGGGGGGGGGGGGGGGGGGGGGTGGAGAGAATCGAACTCTACAAAAATGGCAGGACTATTGTTTCATTTGAGAAATAACATTTACCAATGTTCAAAAGCATAATCTGGAAAAAGTTCCTCACTAACTGACATATGGGGTCAAAGGTCATCAAGATGCAACAATGTTGTGTGGGTTTTTTTGTTTGTTTTTGGTTTTGTTTGTTTTTTCTTTTAATCGAAATGACGCAATTTCATACATTTTGGTTAGAATCGTTGGTAATCCACAAGATTATGACAGTTTTGTCCACTGCATATTCAGGTCCTTTACCTCCACTGGGTTCTTACATCCCGTATATGCTGCCCGGTAACCATAATCCGGACTACCTTTCACATTCCTCGCTCTACACGGACATCGAGTCATTGTATCTGGTAGCAACTGCTGTTGGGTGGAAGGCTTCGTGATACCACCTACAAAGTTGAATACAAAGCTCTTGAGATTAGGCACAGTGCAACTGCTGGAGGATTCCCTGGAAAGCCCTTAGTATAAGACTCATTGTTGAAGGTAAATCAGCGATTTGCACGATGATCCAGATTTGAACACCTGCACAAGATACCGTTTACCAAATCCAGATCAACACTTATCCGGTATCACGATCGTCCCAAAGTCATTAAAGTATATTTTCAGACCTGTAGCTTTAGTTGCAAACTTGCTAGCTTTTATCAATGTCAGTTAAATAACGCACTATGGCACGGACCGTGCACACATCTGATCCGACTTTAGTTGCTAAAGTATGGACTAATATGTATCTGGATGTACTCCTAAATGATGGGAAATTTATTTACAGCGGGGGATATGGAATGTCTTACTCAGTCGGGTGTTTCCGGAAAACACTGCCTATAAACCCGCGAAGTATATTTGAAAGTGTGATGGTCAGTGTGATGGGATTTTAAAAAATGTTTTAGGGTGTGTGTAGAGATGTATTTTTAAGGGTCTGAACTTGTTGGGAGGGTTCGGGAGTATGCTCCCCCGAATAAAGTTTGAATGTCAGGTGTTAAAATACTGCATTTCCAGCCTTTTAACCACAATAACAACGCCAAAGCGCCCCCCCCCCCCCCCCACTCCCCTGCTCCGCGGATCCTGTATCATTAATGCGTAGCAGTGTATTCTAAAATAATGTAGGTGATCTTGCTTTGTTGAGCACCCCTTTCCTAGAACATATAACAAACAAAATCCTATTTAAATACAAAACAATGTACAAACACATTTTCTTCATATTTTATTCTCCTTTTTGGTAATATAGTGTACCAACCGTAAATCTGTATCCTAACCGGCCGCGAGCGACGCGAGCGATTATTTTAGAAACCATTGCTTTCAATTGCCGCATCATAACCGCACGCGTGCGACTCGACATAATTATCTGTCGCGTCGCGCGCGTGTAGTTAGGATGCAGCAATGGAAATCAATGATTTCTAAAATAATCGCTCGCATCGCTCGCGTCTGGTTAGAATAGAGCTTTACGGTTGGTACATTAGATGTAAATCATGATATTATATATATACACATATACACACACACACAAACATACATATTCGAACAAAAGTATATTAATTATGCTAAACATGCATAGGGGGTGGGGGCAATGCCCCTGTCCAGCTCTGAAGACAATACAATATCCTGTCCCCTTGCCGGAAGAAAATAGACTATACACAGTATGTAGACCATCTTTGTCTCTTAAATACGTTGGAAATCACTTTTGACCGATTGCTTCGAGGTGATGTCCCTATCGGTACAGACAACAAAATATCCATGCCCGAAATTGATTGCTCCGTGACGTACAAGTTAATTTGAAACTGATTACTCTGTGACGTAATGTATATTTTTTTTATAGTTTTTTTTGTGTGGATATGTAAGGAACTGAATACTACACTCGGATATTTATTTTTTTTGGAAAACGTCTCCAACTCGTTTCCTTTTGTTAGATACGTTTTTAAAAGAACTTGTAAGATAAATGATATCCAGAGGCAACTCTTGTAACACCCCCCCCCCCCCCCCCCCACACACACACACACACATTTGTTGGCAACCTTCCGACGCACATGACCCGCACTATTCGGTTTCACATATGTTAAATGTTAAAGATTGGTATGTGTGAATACCGGTACCATGTATCTGATGAATTGTTTTGTAAAGTTAAAATTAAAAGTTCGTTTTGTTTAACGACACCACTAGAGCATACTGATTTAATAATCATCGGCTACTGAATGTCAAACATTTGGCAATTCTGACAGTCTTAGAGAGGACATCCGCTACATTTCCCCCACAGACTGGACTGCACATAAAACGGATTTTGATAAACCAGTCGTGTTGCACTGGGTGGAACGGGGAATAGCCCAAATACGCCCACATGTCACAGCCTCAGAGCTCTCAATCTGGATCGTTCCAACTAGTATTTCATTAGATGGCATGGCTGTGGCGATCGGATTATCACCACGAAGCAGTCAATCGTATGTGTGTGTTAATGTCATGTGAGATCATAAATAACAAATTCTAATTCTAAACGTTATTACAACAAACAAAAATACCAGTAGGCGATAGGCTTTTCCCCCCCCACCCTCTCAAATAAAGCAAAACTAAAACAATATATATATTATATATATACATGTATATATATTTAAAGCACACAATAGATAATACATGTAATACGCACGATGCATGGAAATTGTACCCACCGACAAGAAGAAGTTTGTTTTGTTTAATGACACCACTGAAGTAATTCTGACTCGTAGACAGACATCAGTGGAAACCCGCTACATTTTTTTTCTAATGCAGCAAAGTATCTTTTATATGCATTTTTCCACAGGCAGAAAAACACATGCCACGGCCTTTGTCCAGTTGTGGTGCACTGGTTGGAACGAGAAAACAAATCAGCTGAATGGATCCACCGAGGTGGTTCGATCCTGCGACGCAAGCACCTTAAGCGAGCACTCAACCGACTGAGCTAAATTCCGACAAGAAAGTCTGGAAAACACATTTTCGTAGTCCCCAAGTTCAGCTGGACCCATATTTTCGAAGCTATCTTAGCCTACGAAATCGTAAAATCATCGTAAGCTATGACGTCACTATGGTGTGCGTTGTAGTGACGTCACAACCTACGACGGGTTTATGATTTCGTAGAGCTAAGATGGCTGCGAAAATAGGGCCCCTGGGCCATAACTCGGTCAAAAATAGGTAAATCGCCACGATAGACAAAACTTGATCTAAAGTTTGTTTCTTTTGTTTAACGACATTGATTTATTAATCATCGGCCATTGCATGTCAAACATTTGGTAATTTTGACAGGAAATCCGCTACATTTGTCCATTAATAGCAAGGGATCTTTTATACGCACTATCCCATAGGCAGGATAGCACACACCACGGCTTTTGGTGTGCTCTAGTGGTGTTATTAAACAAAACATACAAAGAAACTTATCGTTTTGAATATTTAAAAGAGTGTATGTTATGTCTCCTTTTCTGCATGTTACCATTATGCTTCTTTATTTCTTCTTCTTTTTTTTCCTTTTTTTTTTGGCTTTGCTTTCATCCCCCCCCCCCCCCCCACCTTTTCTAGTCTTTCTTACTTTTTTTTTTTTTTTTTTCGTTTTCCTTTTTCTGTAGATGATTTAAAAAACCCAGAAGACTGTTTATCAAATTGTGTAGATTTACACATAAACACATTTATTATTACTTTTTGTTATTTATTTCGTGTGTATCGGTACGAGTACGCGCGTGCGCGCTGTGTATGCGTTGGGTGCCGTGTGTCCGAGTTCTTGTGTGTGTGCGTGAGAGAGAGAGAGAGAGAGAGAGAGAGAGAGAGAGAGAGAGAGAGAGAGAGAGAGAGAGAGAGAGAGAGTTTCATGTTAAAATACAACCATCTATTCATCCATTCATGTAACAAATCTAAACCTTAATTGTATAAAAGACCAAATTAATGGAATCAACAACAAACATTATGCGTTTCATTTTATTACGAAAGGAAAAAAAAAAAATAGGAGTACAAAATTTATATGAAACAGGATTTTATACGAAACTGCACGATAATAAAGGCACGTACATTACATTTATACAGTTTCTTCCTATGGCATTCGAGTCCTTTTTGGAGTGTGTGGGTATTTAGTTAGTTTGTTAATATAACTAAAAAAAGAAAAAAAAAAAGGAACAAAATATAAGTAGATATTCTATGTCCTATTCTATGTGACGAGCATGCTGTTGAATCGCCTGTGGTGTTATGTGACCAGGGCCGTACCCTCCGGGGGGGGGGGGGGGGGGGGGGCGAGAGTTGTCCCCCCCCCCCCCCCCCCCCCGAGAATCTCACTTTTTTTTTTTTTACTCCATAAAATAGCATACACATCTCAGGGTTTAATTTGTATAGTGTTTCATTTGTTTATAAAAAGTAGTGCCCCCCCCCCCCCCCCCCCACTAGGATTTTGATCAAGGTACGTCCCTGGTGACGTATTGTCTACAACAGATCAGTAGGTCATCATAGTCAGATTTCGATCATTTTGAGACCTACAATAAAAATCATATTTGCTTGAAAACAGTGGCAAGCGATGGACATGTTTGCATAATTAAACTTTTCCTGAGTAATGAGAAATCATACTTTCTAAATAAAACTGGATGCAGAGATTAAAAAACCTTAAAACTGAAACCTGTTCAAAATCTATAAATGTGGTTTTAGGTACGACATGCTATAGGATTGCAATTAGGAAAAAAACACGAAAAAAAAACAACAACAACAAACCAACAACATACTGTACTATGCAACTAATACGTTGTAATTGAGGTGAACAATAAGAAGAAAAAAAAAATAATGAAGCAAAGAAAGAAACAAAGAACGGAAAGAAGAAAAACCTATAACCGCCACCGACCTATATATACTCTTCAAAAACAAGTAGGGGAAGATGAAATATTAATGTTAATATCGACTATTAGACCGAACATACGTTTTGTCCACAGACATCCTAGTAAAGTAGGGGAAGCTGAAATATTAATGTTAATATCGACTATTAGACCGAACATACGTTTTGTCCACAGACATCCTAGTAAAGTAGGGGAAGCTGAAATATTAATGTTAATATCGACTATTAGACCGAACATACGTTTTGTCCACAGACATCCTAGTAAAATAGGGGAAGCTGAAATATTAATGTTAATATCGACTATTAGACCGAACATACGTTTTGTCCACAGACATCCTAGTAAAGTAGGGGAAGCTGAAATATTAATGTTAATATCGACTATTAGACCGAACATACGTTTTGTACACAGACATCCTAGTAAAGTAAGGGAACCTGAAATATTAATGTTAATATCGACTATTAGACCGAACATACGTTTTGATCACAGACTTCATAGTAAAGAACGTACAGGTCTGTTTATCAACACACCGAAACACATTCCATAGTATGCACGTGCATCATGCAGTTGCCCCGTACCCGTGCGTGGAGTGTCATTCTCGATTTTGGCAATTTCCAGCAAGGTCCATTGATCACTGTGGAACACTATTTGCGAATTTGCGATTTACTGATAAAAAAAACGTCAACTTTCAAATTTCACTTCTGACCCCAATCGTCCTTCAAGATCTTTGGTGGTCATAAAACCTACTGTAATACTGAACTACTGGTTGTAATGTTTGCCCAATAAATTCACGATTATCATATAACCATTCCCCACAGCTAATATATCTTACAATTTTGGTAGTTGTAAATTCTTATTAGAGTTCCCCTACTTTTTTTGAAGAGTATTCTATCTATCCTAAACGGAGACCATGGCGTGATTTAGGTGTATCAATAAAATCCATTGATGTAGGAAACTGTGTGGATCCAAGTTCTTGAGCAATATCAGTGCTTTTCGTCAACATAATTATGCTATATAATAATGCAAGAACTTAAAAAAATAATGAATTAACATTATTTTCAATCTCATACATATAACGTACATGTCTATCAATGTTAAAATGCCACCATATTTGGTGCTGTAGAACAAACTGAATTATGCTGCAGTATCAGAGTAAAATACAATGATGTATTGCGAGTTGTATGTCAGTAATGTGGGTTGAAAGTCAGTAATATGGAACTGAACAGGGCTCCTAGATTATGGTAGCCCCACTCCCAAGGCTAGTGCTATGTTGGGCTAGGAAATCAACTACTATTGCCATGCTCGACGGCCAGTGAAAAATCCTGACCCCACCCCAACCCCCTAATGTTAACGTTCTTAAGCTCTATCTCCCCCTTTAGGTGACATATCTGATTATTACTATTGTTTAGTGAAACTGTATTAACTTAAAGTAAAGTAGGGCTAGTGAATTTTTAATCATGGCTAGTACATTTTTTAAATCCCTGATCCCATGGCTAGTGGATTTTATAAAAATTCTAGAAGCCCTGGACTGAATGTCAGCAAAGTGTGTTGAATGTCAGTAATGTGGGTTTGAATGTCAGTAATGTGACATTATTACATGGATGGAGGGTTTTTTGCAGTCACTCTTTAACACGTGTTACCGTTGGAGTGCGCCCTCATTTCTTTTCATTGGTGTATTATGCTTATAACTATACGAACATAACATATTTTCTTGTCTCTTAAAGGAACATTTCACAAGATTTTCTGCACATTAAAAGCGATATTTGTGTTAGCGTCCAACATACAGTTATACTGACACTTTGTTTAAACCGAGAGGTAAATTGCCGCCGCCACCCATACAAGAGGTATAACTATATATATATATAATTTTGCATAGGCATGGTAGCTCGTATTAAGGTGTGTTTTTTTATGTATCAGTCGTGGAGAATTGGTTGGAACGGGGAGTTGGGGGTAAAAAAAAAAATACATGGTTCTAAACACGATTACAGATAGTGTGTGTGTGTGTGTGTGTGAGCTTGTGTATGAGGGAGTCCCAGTTCTAAGATGCTCAGTCGGGGATCGGGGGGGGGGGGGGGGGGGGGGGGGCATTTTTATTTACGTGTCAACACACGCGTATACGTACATCCCCAGCACGCACAAACCGACATACTGCCACCTAACACTGTCACACACATGCATGCACGCAGTCACACACTCAAACGTACACGCATAGAAAAGAAAACTTAAAGAGTTATCCACGACACTGCAAAAACAGGCCCGCAAGAACCGGGCGCACTTGGGAGACAATGACGTGTTTGTTGTAAAAAAAACAGAGATGTACAACATGTTAGTTGATACCAATACATTAACATCCACTCAAAAATAAAAAAAATCCTTCGCCACTCACATTCAAACAATCCACCCCTCCACGTGAAATGTCCTTGCTACTAACCTGTTTGACCCAACAGAATGTCAGGTTTCATCTACGCTGGCAATCAACATAATAAATATATGGGGCCTAATTCACTATACTCTCGTAACTTTGCGATCTCGCAGTGTAATGCTAAAAGACTTGCAAAGAGGATGCTTTGTGAATTAGGGCCATGATATCATAAAATCGTTTAACTTTTAGTAAAGACAATACAAGGCTCAAAATAGCGGACTGCGAAAAGCAAAACGTGGTCCATTCTTTAGGCGCGGCTGGTGAAATAAAATTTCACCTGTTAAAATTACTAACAAAATGTCATTTTTCAAGAGACATATCATCTCATCTTCTATTAAACTGAGACTGAGCTCGTGATTCTGTTCTATTTTAATTGTATAATGCTCTAAATTACATCTGGATTGCCTTGTTTTGTCACACACTGTCCCAAAGCCTCCACTCGCTCAATGCCCTCTAATTTCCAGCAGACCATATTTTTGTCTTAGCAGGCCATATTTCATTTGATCTTCTAACTATTTTAAAAGAATTACAGCCAACCGTATTTTGCTTCCTATTTCGAGCCCTGCAGTATTATGATCCATTCAATTTAAGAAATAAGCATACATGTATGAAATTCATTTTAAAAACACTCAACTAATTGTTGCACCAACTTCTGGTCCTTCGCTGGCGAGTGATAGTGGGAATGCAGTTGCGAAAACGAAAAAGTAATCTTCTAAATTTACAAGTACTAACGGTGTCTATCATTGCCATGTAATAATTTTGCCTTCATTAATGTACCGCTATTTAAACAAAAATTTCTAAATTCATCCCTCCCCCCATTAACTAAATACGGTCCAGCAATGCTAGAACGCAATGCAGTTTCCCGGCGAAGGACATCCAGAATAACAGTATTCATGTATACACAGTGATCGTAATGGCGATGTTGGTGAGTGATTGTGAAGCATGCGAACTCGTCTATGCATCCCTGGGATTCGCTGGACTCGACGGTAACCTCCTGTACACATTGGTGTTAGCTCTCAACCAGCCTAGTGTGGCCACTGTTTGCAGTCGTTTACTACTCTCTGGATCATGAGCAAAACCTTTCTCATACAGAACCTTCTTAACGTAATCAAGAGGACGGTTATTAACATGGGACAGTCCTCCCTGCCCGGGCACGGCCCAGCTCAAAACAATGCCTTCTTTAGCATGGCGAGCTATGTTGTCAATGTAGATACCCTCGTACATACTCGGGATGTGTTCGGCAACTTCTAAACTCATAATCCAGTCATAGAGCGGAAGTCCGTACTGCGGCGCCGTGAGGTCAAGGAACTCTACCACACCTCCACTGGTCTCCTTACAATAGGGGGCGCCGTCGTAAGCGTCGTAGAGTCGTAGGCGCTTTGTGGAATCGATGTATTTTTTGTAGTCGCCTGGCCCGTCGCCGAAGCTTGCTACTGCTTTTCCTTCAAAGAATTTTGACAGGTCTTCAGCAAGAGGTCTGTCGTGTATGTGATTCCCTCCTGTCGAGCTGCTGGCCGTTCTGCACCACCCTCCAGATGCTGAAACTCCAACGTTTACCTGAAATGAAGAAACAATAATAAAGATAATATTATTATTAATAATAGATGTTTCTAACGACGCACTCAACGCATTTTGCATTACCGTTATATGGCGTCGGATAATACGGTAAAGGACTGCAGGTAATGGGCTATTCTTTCCGATTAGCACAAAGGGATCTTTTTTTATGCAGTATACAGGATAGTATATGCCATGGATTTTATTAAAGCAGTTGTGGATCACAGTCTGAAACGAGAAGTAGTCCAATAGGTCGATCCTAGACAAACAGTGGCACATCAAACGAGCGTTTTACCACTGAGGTATGTCCACCACCACCACCACCCTCTCTACACCCACCCCCCCCCCCTCCAAAAAAAAAGAGGGAAAAAAAGGAGAAAAGAATAAGAATAAAACTATAAGCAAAAATAAAATCATAAGCAAATAATCTGCACACAATAAGTCCAAAACCCAAGCAACAAAATAAAACAAAAAACCTCAAACAAACGCAGACGTACACTTTTTGGTTTCTGCAGTCAGACAAACATACCAATAGAAATGATTTTCATTCAGCCACTTTTGTACCATATTGCTGCGGACACCATGATCTTCTATACAACAGTCATAGAACACAAAGGACCTGGGCCCTGTTCCACGAAGCAATCTTAGCACTAAGATCACATTAAGTGCATAACTACTCTTATGCACTTAAGGTGATCGTAGCGCTAAGATCGCTTCGTGGAACGTGGCCCTGTAGTGTTATTTTTTTCCCGTCCCAACCCGTGACACACAACCTGTACTGGACTAGACACTGCTGAATAGTCTCTTTAATTAATTAATTAATGTGCAACAATAATAATGGTGTCGTTAAATAAAACAACTTTTAAATGATTGCAGTGATGAAAGTGGATTTCGAAAAACAAAACATCCTGAAATTTTAATACTGGTGGCCGGGTTAGGATTTCACAATGGTCTGAAATCTATTAGTAGCAAGGGATCTTTTATATGCACCATCCCACAGACAGGGTAACACATACCACGGCATTTGATATAGCAAGGCACCAACTTAGCCCCAATTCATTAAATTGTCACAACTTTGCCTCTGGTTGGTTGGGTTTTTCGTGTTATTTTATTTTATTTTTTATATATATATATATATTTTTTTATTTTTTTTTTTTTTTTTTTTTTTTAGGGGGGGGGGGGTGTTTTTGTTTCCTTAAGCTATACTTACTTTTTCTCCCGATTTCTTGCGCACTTCCAGCATTTCACAGCTCTGTCTGGAGAAATTGTGTTTCATCGAATTGAGCATCCTTGAGAGTCGGATTCGATCCTGGTGCAGTTTCTGTTCTCCTACACACGACTCCCTCGTGTTGCTGAAGGAGGAGGATTGCGCGGGAATTAGGTATTTCAGCGGCGTGATGTTGTCCTGGATTGTATCACGGTGGTACGTTGCCATGAACACGAAAAACGTCAACAGAAGAAAAAAGACGGACAAGAAAGCTTCACGCCTCGTACAAGTAAACATGATTGTTTGCTACACGTTTCTGAAAAAAAAAGAAAAAAAAAGAATATATTATTTTGTTTAAAATCTTAAACAAAATACCTCAGTACATTTTGGACTGGCTATTGGGGGTCCAAGCAGGCACGTGTGCAAAGGGGGGTGGGGTGGGGGAGATTGGGTCGAAATACCCCATACCCATTTAATTCCTTTTTTTCTCAATGTATTTTCAGGGTGAGCATACCGGACCCTAAAAAAAAACCACAAGAAAAACTTCACTTGCCACACCCTCCTACACATACACTCACACCTAAACACTGCACAATTTTCTGCACACACACACATGCCAACATGTGGTTATTTTGACATTTTGTGTAGCCGTGACACAGAGGAAACGAGCTACCGTCACATTGAAACAACAAAATAGGCATAGGCGTACAGGCTCCCATTTTTGTAGGGGGTGGGTGGGGAAGGATATTTTGAGCGAGTTAAACGAAAATGCCAGAATTTGGAAAAACATTATTTAATCATAATATTATTAGCTTCTATACAAAGTTTTAAAATGTACTTACCTTGATTTTATGTATTGTATTATACTTTTCACCCACAGCTATTATTTACATATACTTACCATTTGTGACACCCAATAGCCGATGTGTATTTTTGTGCTGGGGTATCGTTAAACATCCATTCATTCATTCATTCATTCATTCATTCATTTATTCATTCATTAATCATATTAGCATTACTACCAAACAGCTGCGCCTTTTTACATGGATTAATACTAATTTTGAGGGTAGAATGATGGAAATACATGGTAAAAAGGTCTCAGGTTAGTACATTTTGCACGAATATCTGTATAATTGTTTATACTCTTTTCGATTAGCAGCAAGGGTTATTTTATATGCACCATCCTACAGACAGGGTGGTACATATCACGGCCTTTGATATACCAGTCATGGTGCAGTGGTTGGAACGAGAAATACCCCAATGGGCCCACCGATGGGGATCGATCCCAGACCGACCGCGCATCGAGCGAGCGCTTTACCGCCCCTCCGAAATTAGAAAGAAAAAAACCCCTAGATTTTACCCTCTTAAAGATTTAACGTTCCAAACATTTTGACCACAACCAAGCATGTATCGCATCTGCTTATGATTCAAGTTTGTTTTGTTTAACGACACCACTAGAGCATATTGATCAATTAATCATAAGCTATTAAATGCCAAATATTATATAATTCTGACTCCCAAGAAAGTTGATAACATACTAAAGTCTGGAGGACCTGCGTATAATATGGTGACAAACACTAGCTGGAAGAGTTTAAAGGGGATTTCAAGATGGTGTCCAAAAACGGCATCCAGGACGTTTAACGGTGTATACTACCCAATCAAATCCCATAGACGACAATAGTAACATAGGTGTCTAAATCTCCTACATTCAACGTATCAATCGACACATACACCGCGGATATACCGTAAATACTACCCCCCCCCCCCCCTCCCTCCCATACACACACTTAAAGTAAATCAGAACAAAGAAAGAACATGAAGGTCGATAAATAACGAGCTACTCTCGAACCACTAACGAGCTACACTCGATTTCCAAACCTATACTAGCTCAAACATTTACCTTTCGACCGACCGTTCAAAATTGCGCCAAAATTACTCAACAAAACTGCGCACCTTTTCTCTTTGGTTTAAATCGCTCCACTCAAAATTCCATAGCACCACCATCCCCATCCGCCTGCTACCGATTCAATCGGACTGCTGGTGCTCCCTTGCACCTGCCAGTGCAGACGGTCCCTCCCCCCCCCCCCCCCCCCCACCTTTCCTGTCTTGGACAGAGAGGCCGGCCAAGGCCGGCACCTGTGCCCACGACAGGCGTGCGCTACAACAGCTTGCTCTGAATGTGCACGTAAAACCCTTTGACCTTGACCTTGAAAGAAAGAAATGTTTTATTTAACGACGCACTCAACACATTTTATTTACGGTTATATGGCGTCAGACATATGGTTAAGGACCACACAGATTTTGAAGGGAAACCGGTGTCGCCACTACATGGGCTACTCTTTCCGATTAGCAAACAAGGGATCTTTTATTTGCGCTTCCCACAGGCAGGATAGCACAAAGCATGGCCTTTGTTGAACCAGTTATGGATCACTGGTCGGTGCAAGTGGTTTACACCTACCCACTGAGCCTTGCGGAGCACTCACTCGGTGTTTGGAGTCGGTATCTGGATTAAAAATATCATGCCTCGACGGGGATCCGAACCCATTACCTACCAGCCTGTAGATCGATGGCCTAACCACGACGCCACCGAGGCCGATAAAATCAGAACAAATGCGGGGTGGTGTGGGGGTGGTGGTGTGGGGGGGGGGGGGGGGGGTAAACTGCTCAGAGATAACGGGAAGCGTCTGTGACTACACCAGTCTGTGACTACACCAGTTCTGTGACTACACCAGTTCTGTGACTACACCAGTTCTGTGACTACACCAGTCTGTGACTACACCAGTTCTGTGACTACACCAGTCTGTGACTACACCAGTCTGTGACTACACCAGTCTGTGACTACACCAGTCTGTGACTACACCAGTTCTGTGACTACACCAGTCCTGTGACTACACCAGTCTGTGACTACACCAGTCTGTTCTGTGACTACACCAGTCCTGTGACTACACCAGTCTGTGACTACACCAGTTCTGTGACTACACCAGTTCTGTGACTACACCAGTTCTGTGACTACACCAGTTCTGTGACTACACCAGTCTGTGACTACACCAGTTCTGTGACTACACCAGTCTGTGACTACACCAGTTCTGTGACTACACCAGTTCTGTGACTACACCAGTCTGTGACTACACCAGTTCTGTGACTACACCAGTTCTGTGACTACACCAGTCCTGTGACTACACCAGTCCTGTGACTACACCAGTCTGTGACTACACCAGTCTGTTCTGTGACTACACCAGTCCTGTGACTACACCAGTCTGTGACTACACCAGTTCTGTGACTACACCAGTCTGTGACTACACCAGTTCTGTGACTACACCAGTCTGTGACTACACCAGTTCTGTGACTACACCAGTTCTGTGACTACACCAGTTCTGTGACTACACCAGTTCTGTGACTACACCAGTCTGTGACTACACCAGTTCTGTGACTACACCAGTCCTGTGACTACACCAGTCTGTGACTACACCAGTTCTGTGACTACACCAGTCTGTGACTACACCAGTTCTGTGACTACACCAGTCTGTGACTACACCAGTTCTGTGACTACACCAGTTCTGTGACTACACCAGTTCTGTGACTACACCAGTCTGTGACTACACCAGTCTGTGACTACACCAGTTCTGTGACTACACCAGTCTGTGACTACACCAGTCCTGTGACTACACCAGTTCTGTGACTACACCAGTCTGTGACTACACCAGTCTGTTCTGTGACTACACCAGTCTGTGACTACACCAGTTCTGTGACTACACCAGTCTGTGACTACACCAGTTCTGTGACTACACCAGTTCTGTGACTACACCAGTTCTGTGACTACACCAGTCTGTGACTACACCAGTCTGTGACTACACCAGTCTGTGACTACACCAGTTCTGTGACTACACCAGTCTGTGACTACACCAGTCTGTGACTACACCAGTCTGTGACTACACCAGTCTGTGACTACACCAGTTCTGTGACTACACCAGTCTGTGACTACACCAGTCTGTGACTACACCAGTTCTGTGACTACACCAGTCTGTGACTACACCAGTTCTGTGACTACACCAGTCTGTGACTACACCAGTCTGTGACTACACCAGTTCTGTGACTACACCAGTCTGTGACTACACCAGTCTGTGACTACACCAGTCTGTGACTACACCAGTTCTGCACAAAAATAGTCATGCTATTTTTAGTAGGACCCCGCACGTGTTTCAAGCACAAGACAACTTGACACAGTGGTACGAGATGAAATAAAATTGCATACATTTTTAAAAACACTGTTGTAGTTATTACTAGTGGTATTAACTGCGCGATAAAAAGTCAGGTGCACCTCGAACTTTGATTCAGCCGGATGGTATTTGGTTTAGTACTACTTTAAGGGTTGTGGCAGGCATATAGATTTTCCGATAGGTAAAAGTTAGTTTTGTTTAACAACAAAAACCCAGAGTACGCTCATTTATTATATTATTCATCGACTATTGTATGTCAAACATTTGGTAATTTTGACTCGTAGTATTAGAGGAAACTTACAGCACTTTCCCACAGACAGGACAGCACATACCACGAATATTTTCTGATAGAAGAATGTATATAGTACATTCAGCTATACAATAAGACTTAGTGTTGGGGTTTGTTTGTTGTTTGGGGGAGGGGTGTTTGTGTATGTTTTTGCTGCTTATTATTTCTCCAAAGACGCCACACAAATATTTAACACAGTGACAAAGACACTTTTGCTAGGATGTGATTATATAGATGATTTAAGCGTTTTTAAACTTTAGCAGAGTTCCCCTTCACCTATCTTCATGCATACTGGTTGGTTTGTTGTAAAGCAAAGTATGCGTTTTTAAACTTTAGCAGAGTTCCCCTTCACCTATCTTCATGCATACTGGTTGGTTTGTTGTAAAGCAAAGTCATTTCATTTCATTTCAACTTATTTTTCGTGCTTACATCAAATTAAGGTTCAAGCACGCTGTCCTGGGTACACACAATTCAGCTATCTGTGCTGTCTGTCCAGGACAGTGTGTTAGTTGTTAGCTGTTAGTGATTAGTAAAAGAGAAGAGGGTGTAGTGGTCTTACCAACCCAGTGAGTCGTTAAAACACGCTCTGGGTGGAAGCCGATACCGGGCTGCGAACCCCGTATCTACCAACCTTATGTCCGATGGCTTAACCACGACGCCACCCTTGCTACTAATGTAAAAATGTAGCGGGTGTCCTGTCTAAGACTATATGACAAAATTACGAAATGTTTGACATGCAATTAGTCAATGATTAATAATCAATGTGCTCTAGTGGTCTCGTTAAACAAAAACTGTAACTGTATAACCTGCAAATACAATTGCTATTAGACTCTCTAAACATTGTTACACCAGTCAGTCTGCAGTTGGTACTGAATGGTAGATCAACATTAAATGATGACACTTGAAAACAAATAGTTCATTATGTTCAGAACAAAGCGATTTAATCAATAAAAAACCCAGTCTGATTAAATCAACACCAGCTGTGCCGAACCGATCTATTATATATTAACTAACATAGTCGGTCTGTCTACTTTATTTGTTTTGTTTCATCTTTTACATAGTTTTGAGTTCCTACGTATTTAATACGTTATTGATGTTTATATTCTAATAATAGTTGTATTAGCCGATATTGTCATTGTTATTTGTAATTCGAGGAGGGCGTCGTAAGTTGGATACATCTGTGCAGTCCTTTTGTAGGTCATATACATTAAACTGTTCCAATCAATATATGAATGCATGTATGCCATTTGTGAGAGGGTAATAGTGCATTTACACTTTTACCATATCAGAAATGTCAGAAATAATTGCCTCACAGTGGATTTACAAATTACAGTGCACAGCCAGGTATACGAAATTTCTTTAGGTTGAACTATTTTAACATGCGCCTGTACCACTAAGATTTCAGGCATGCCCATCCCGGGTCCTGTCTCTGGATAGCCAGGGACTTGACCTGGGACAGAAATGTTTTAGGTCAATACCGTGAAACACTGCAAATAAAGGTATTGTTCGTAATGGTTGTAATAGCTCCTAAGTTCATGCGCCATATCTCCGAGAGAAAGAAAAAGGGCTTAAACCACGTGCAATTCAAACTTGGTTTGCAATTCTTCACGATAAATGTATATGCGAAATGTAAGCTCAGTATCATTTAGGCTTAGTATCTTGACGCAGTGCAAACACGCCAATTGTATATGCAAAATTTACGCTCAGTATCATTTAGGCATAGTATCTTGACAGTGCAAACACGACAATTGTATGTGCAAACACGACAGTTGTATATGCAAAATGTACGCTCAGTATCATTTAGGCTTAGTATATTGACGCAGTGCAAACACGACAATTTAAGTGCAAAATGTACGCTCATTATCATTTAGGCTCAGTACTGTGACGCAATGCAAACACGACAATTGTATATGCATAATGTACGCTCATTATCATTTAGGCTCAGTACTGTGACGCAATGCAAACACGACAATTGTATATGCAAAATGTACGCTCATTATCATTTAGGCTTAGTATCCTGACGTAGTGCAAACACGACAATTGTATATGCAAAATGTATACTCATGATACTGATTATCATTTAAGCTTAGTATCTTGACGCAGTGTAAACACGACGATTGTAAACACGACGATTGTATATGCAAAGTGTACGCTCATTATCATTTAGGCTTAGTATCGTGACGCAGCGCAAACACGACAATTGTATATGCAAAACGTACGCTCATTATCATTTAGGCTTAGTATCTTGACGCAGTGCAAACACGACAATTGTATATGCAAAACGTACGCTCATTATCATTTAGGCTTAGTATCCTGACGCAGTGCAAACACGACAGTTGTATATGCAAAACATACGCTCATTATCATTTAGGCTTAATATCTTGACGCAGTGCAAACACGATAATTGTATATGCAAAATGTAAGCTCATTTATACTGAGTATCATTTAAGCGTAGTATCTTGACGCAGTGCAAACACTGCAATTGTATATGCAAAACGTACGCTCATTATCATTTAGGCTTAGTATCCTAACGCAGTGCAAAGTACCAACAACTGTGATGATTGTTTATCTCCTAGGTCCAACGGCCATAATAATTGTCAAAAATGGTGAAATCGCAATCAAACTTAAACTTCATTAATAACTCTAGATAACTCTTTCTTTTTTTAAAATGGGATCTTTGTCCGGTTCACGAATCCATATGTATTATGGTTCGACGTATCATGAAAACAATATGAAAACCATTGTGTCAACTTACCTTCAGTCCATCACTTAGTTTAAATAGTTCAGGCTCTGTCAACGCTATCGCCACATTTCACATACATACAAACTGACGGTCGAGCTATAAATTGTCGCTTGTCGGTGGAAATACGTCATTCGCGGTCAACAATATATGTTCGTTAGTGTGCATACTTGTAGAAGCAAGGCGATGTTTCCATTGACTGGAAATCTAATATCTAATCCGCAACTCATATGTGTAGACAGCGCTACTGATATCCATAGAATCGATTTGTTTTTAAAGGTCTAGGCTCATGGCATATTATTAATACACGGTATGTGTGTGTGTGTGTATATATATATATATATATATATATATTAAAAATAAAAATAAAAAATACCACCCCAATTATTAATAGCGACTTTTTGTAAAACGCTTGGGAAAAAAACACTGATCCAGTCGATTCGTATCGCATCAGACATGTGACGTAGCATGTGGCGGATTCCACTCATGCTGTTAGTAAGTCAACATGGAAATAAAATGAAAATTAACCTAGTACAAATATTAGAACGATCAGAAACACATTTAATATACAGCCACTAATATTTTATGCAGAAACATATATTTGATATGTAATTACCATCGTTAAAAAGTCTGCGTTAGTCGATGATAACATCTTAAAAAATTGCACCAAACTCAGGAATGTCCCTTTAAAAAACAGCTGATTCTTAACGGACGCTAGTTTGGACATTAAATTTTTGGTCAATCTATTCTAATGGTACAACGCTTGGTCACGAAAGAGGATAAAATCTGTTAGGGGTCTCAGAAATACTTAATAAAACATGTCTCTAACCAATGAAGCAGTGCACAATCTGAGATACACTACAAATTGTTTTATGTCTGTCATAAATAAACATTGTGCATAAATGTAGGCACGCCCTTGTATCCAAAATGATTTGCATGTCCGGTGATTCGGCGCAGTAGATGTGGATCGGTGACCCCGCTATTTATAGACCGCCCATGACCGCACTTTGTAGCCCATAAACGCTACATTATTGTCCCAAAATTTTGTTTTTGTCTTGTTAAAAATATTACTATGAAAATAAACTATCACACATGACACTTCGCATGTTCGGTTTCCAAGTCGTTTTCTTGACTGGCACATTACTGCAGATGCATACATGGATTTTTTTTCTCAGGTAGATTGTGCGCACATGTGGATCTTATAACAATGTGACAATTGTGAACTGGACTGAATGTCAAGTAAGGTGTTAAAACTTTTGTTTTGTTTGCATTTTTTTGGTGTTTTCCTTTTTAGTTTAAATAAAAAAATAACCGAAAAAAGAAAAAGAATTATACATAATTTAAAAAATGCGGGAAAGGTTTTCGTAATCCCAAAGGATGAAGTGGTCACTAGATCCTATCGCATCGTGACGGTCATTTCCATTACACACTGTGATGGTCGGTTCGTCTAAAGATCGGAAAAACTGCAACTTTGATACATCCAAAGACTAAACAATGGTTCACCATACTTTACATTTGAAAACTATCTCCAAAAGAATATTCCATCCATACAAGTCAATTCACTGGAATAATATTTTCGCATTTAAAAAAAACAAAACTGCGGTCCAAATCAAATGTGTGAAAAGGTCAGGTCAGGTCAGGTGTGAAAAGCTGTGTACAATGATGCTTTCATAGTATGCCGCATAGCGCGTCACAGGGACATGTGACTTTGACGGAGGAGTTTTTGGCAAGCGATGGGGAAAACGCGACTTTTTATTGCGAATATATTAAAAACGGGTAAATGTTTTGGAATTTGTTTTATTGCTACTTCATATATATTGTAAAAGGTATAGGTAGATACCAAGCAATAGTGAATTATGTTTTCGATAAGCCTGGACCTTTAATGCATTTGTTTTCCACATTCTGCGCACATTGCAAACGGTCCTGTCGATACAGAGATAGTCTTCTGAGTGGTTTCGGGTATACACGGCTTGGCGGCTGTTGTCTGTGTGTACGGATTTGGTGCGGATGCGGAATCGAGGCACAGCGGAGCGGGGGCTGGGTAAGGGGGACTATCAAAAAACTATTTTATGGTTATCAATACTGGTTTCAACTTTTAACTTTTTTTCAAGGTTTTATTATTATTGAGGTGGGATTTTTTGTTTTTAGGGTGTGTGGTTTTTTTTGTAGTTTTTTTTGGGGGGGTGTTTTTTTTTGGGGGGGTGGGGGGGTGGGGTTTTTTTGTTGTTGTTTTGTTGTGGGGGTTTTGTTTTGAGGGGGGGGTAGGGTTAATTAAAACAGCCAATTTTTATATTATTATCCGTGTGGATAGCCAGTCCTCATTTGCCGAGGCAATATACATGGCCGCCGTGTATATAGCTAATTCTGTTAAGTTAAGTAACAAATATGGTGACCTCCATTACGGTTGTATTGATGGAATTCATAATTATACGCAATAGTTACCACGTTGTGTGAACGGTAGTTAGTCGACTGGACCTGAGCGCAAAAAAGATCCTAACTGAATAGAAAGAAGTCTGATCTTGTCAAAAGTGGAGAAGCGGTCAGAACGATGGGAAACTACCCAGTAATGTTGATCGGTTATGTCAAGGCGACACTGAAAGGAGGTTGGGCTGTTACAAAACGTTATCTGGGATTTTTTTTTTTTTTTTTTAAACACACAATTTTTATTTAGGTGATTGTTGTATGACCCTTTTCTTTCAAAGAAGAACATGTTTTATTTACGACGCACTCAACATAGTCTGCCGAGGTCCGTGGATGTGTAAAAAAAAAAAAAAATAGTCCGACGATGTGAACTGTATGAAGTTTTCGTAATGCGCAGTAGAAATGTGCTGTAATTTTTCCGCGGATCCGTTTTGATAGACACTAACTTCATTATCTCCCTTGCCAATTTGCTGTCATTAAAGCTGTAAATGATCTTGGCTTAGACATTGAAAACGTCAGAGGTCAAGGCTACGATGGAGCAGCAAAGGCACTCAAGGAGTGTGATCAGTTGCTGTTTCCAAACATTTCCACCTTGCTAAAGCTAGTTTGTACTATCCCTGCCACGAGCTGTCAATGTGAAAGGAGTGCAAACTGTGCGTTACGCAGACTACACACTTACAACAGAGCCAGCATGACTTAAGAGAAACGTCCGGCATTTGCACTCATTCACTACACTGCGACCGTCAACCTGGATAAAGTTGTGGACATATTTTCAATTAAACACTCAAGAAGGATCGAATTTGGCACACTTCTCAGGGACAACCAAGTCGTACGATTGTAACTGAGATACTAAATGAGTCTCCTGTGGTCATACAGGGACACATTGGCAATCATTATACCTCCGCAGTATTCTGGCATCAGGTTGTCTGTCCGTCCGTGTGTGCGTCCCAACAAAACTTAGTGTCGTTAATTATCGTAATTCCGTCCGTTTCATTCTGTGTCCCACCCATGTTGCCACAGGGCCCATGTTCAAAATTAAGTTCATATGAGCTCATTATAGTGACAACTATATGTGTTGGACACCTGTCGTCTGTACTTTATTGTTATGAATCATGCATGCAGATGTAGCCTATCGCATTACCTCTTTCTAGTCAGTACAGTAGTCCACATGTTTTGATACAATTATGTTCTAGTCATTTCTTGTTTATTTTGTTATGGCAAGAAATACAAACTTTTTTTCTGTTCATTTATAGCTAGTATTCTTATGTATTGCTTCAGAAACAAATATTGCAATACTGAAATTTGTGGCAATATCCGCCCCTACTAGGTTGACCCAATGATGTGATACACATGTACCAGGTTGCTGAAATTTTAAACACCGAATCAAGCAAAATAGATTAGTTGATACCGAGTATACACTTTGTATCAAACAATCATTATGCTACTGTCTGAACTTGAGACTTCAACTATGGCCATATAGAAAACCAATGGTCTAGTGACAGACGGTCATAACAGCCACGCATAGCAGTCACAACCTTCTGTTACCAGCCCCTAGTTACATTTTTACCCCCAAAATGCGACGACCAAGAAATAATGTTGTAAAATATTGTCTAGTTGTCCTCGACATGGTATTAAAATTAATGTGTTTGCCAAACAATAGACATATATTTTATTAGCCGTAAACATACAGTTCATAGGCATTACAAACATTAAAATATAATACACATATCACTAAAGGGGGGAAACAATTTACTTATAGACTTACGTTTATGTTGCTGAAAAGACAGTTATTTTCGTACCAGCAAACAAATGGTCTACAACTTGTGGATTATGATCCAAGTCACAGTGTTCATTACCGTTGGGTACTAGACAGCCTATTACGTCGGGAGGGTGTTATTTATCCAGAAAGTTGTTAATCTCTTTTTTTTAAATAATAATTAAGAAAAATAACGCACCCAAGCTTACAAATAACTGAAGTAGTCTTGACACTGGATTATTCTTGGATTATTCTTGCATTTCAATGCAAATTCCCATACACCGTCATCACATACACATACACGTACACATACACACACAGACAGATATATAGATATATATCTGCAATGTGACAATTCAGTATGTGATTAATCTCCTTTACTCTCTCTCTCTCTCTCACACTCACTCACTCACTCACTCACTCACTCACTCACTCACTCACTCACTCACTCACACACACACACACACACACACACACACACCCATTCACACACTCTCTCTCTCTCTCTCTCTCTCTCTCTCTCTCTCTCTCTCTCTCAGGAAGGACTAGATTAATAAGTGTGTGTGTGTGTGGGGGGGGGGGGGGGGGTCATGTAGCAAGGCATATATGGCCAACGTAAAACATTCCGCCAGATAGTAGGTCTATAACGCGAGTGCTATAAACTATTTTAATCTTACAAATATTGACCCAATATATTGATTCATGCAGGTAAAGGTGTTGGCCTACAAAATGGCGATGTCTACCGAGGTTGTCATGGCAATTTCTGCCATGCACGCTTGCTTCAGGGTTTCATTATTTCAGAAATCATTCACATAGGCGTATGGGCTCCGATTGTTTTGTTTTGAGATATTTTATTGATCAGGGCCCCGTTCACGAAGCGATCTTAGCACTAAGATCACCTTAGTGCATAAGGTAGCTATGCACTCAAGGTGATTATAGGGCTAAGATCGCTTTGTGGAACGGGGCCCAGAAAAAAAGTCAAAAGGATTGAACAACAGGCAGAGCCTATATAAGAACAACAGGCAGAGCCTATATAAGTGCTCTTCTAAACAAGATGGACATTTGACAATAATCAATATTCCAGATCATATATAAAAAATTAACATAATGTCCAATGACATAAAGTATTTAACATAATAAACGTATAGTAATAAAAGGTAGAGAGTAGATAGAATAGAAATGGGATAGCCGAGAAAAGTTATCATAGTGATGATCCTAATGTTGGAGCTAAACCTTATATGGGGCAATAAAAAAATCAGAATAATAAGTTAGTTCAACTCGAATCTCTTACTTTCAGCTGTATAGTTATTAATCTGATTAAAATTAGCTCTACTGGTCTACCAGTAGATCTAACAGCATTGCGTGGACTCCTACGTCCAGGTGACATTTCATCTATAAATAACAATTTAAATATCGACCAATTACATTTCGCCTTTTATAGCGTTATTCGGGACCATACAAATTCCAAAAATATCGGGCGAGACTATTTATGCAATAGGCAACTTGTCGGTCTATTTCAACATTAAAAAACGGGGGGGGGGGGGGGGGGGGGGGTGCAGTAATAAACTCTGGATTGTTTACTAGTATAAACATATTTTATGGCTAAACCATCACGTTGTTTTTTTGTTTCGTCTTGAAACGAATTTTATATAAAATTTTATATTGAAATTAGTTTCCGGCATACTTCGTAATTCACCCGAATCATTTCGTATACCCTAGACACAATCCCGAATATTTACAAATTCTTTTCAAATCACTGGCATGATCTTGCAAGCAAGGTTTCGATTGGTCGAATGAAAGGTCAACTGGACATGAGTTCCAACGGGGTGCTGTTAGATCCACAGGTAATAGTAATTAACCAGTGGAGCTAATTTTAATTAGATTGTATAGTTATGTACTGCTTTAAAAATTAAATAGTTTTCTTCAATTGGTAGGTTTATTGAACCGGATAATAGTAGATCAATCTCTAAGATATCAATGTAATTCCTTAAGGATGCAAATACATTATATCTTTGTCTGATGAACAGAGGGCAGACATAAAAATAATTAAAATTATCTTCACAGTTATCTCCACATGCACAGCTTGGGTTATCAGAAAGATGGCTTAAAAATAAATTATAGTTTAGGTTGCTAGTAGAGTTACGAAGCTGACAATGGATAATGTTACATTTACGATTTCCATAATAATAGAGAGTAGATGAAGGATTGGGATTTCCTTTTTTATTAATTTTTTTATAGGCACGAAGACATGATTCATTTTGAGTTAAACTGTCAAGATCATTCCGTAACTCCATAGTATTGGGAATAAAACTGTTTTATATGAATTAGTATGGCATGATGGTGGAGTGAATGGACGTTGATTTCTGAGTGTGAAACGATTATTGGGATTAACATAATATGGTAATATTTCATCCAGTAGATATTGAGGTGTTTCGCCTTTTAAGTATTTTATGTATTAGAATTAATATACTATTTTTGCGACGTTTATATAATGCTTCCCAACAAAGTTCGTGATATAGTTTGTCAGATGTTCCTTTCACCAAGTCCTGTAATGATATAGGCAGTCTCAAGTTGCACTGACTCAGTTGTATTGGATTCTTCTGCTGTACAATTATCCCAAATTATATTACCACATTCCAAGATTGTGGCTCCGACTGTTCTATGGGGAGGGGATGAGGGAGGCAGCAGGCTGATTTAACCCGAATTAAACGACAATGCCCGAATTTTGGATAACAACATTTATTCAAATAATTAGCATTACTGCCAGATAGCTGCATAGGTTTGCAAATGAATCACTGCATTTTTACATGGATTACAACTAATATTGTGGGTAGAATGATGCAAATACGAGTATATGGTAAAAAGGTTTCAAGCCAGCTCATTTTGCTCGAATATCTGTGGCGTTTTTGCGCAAATTTGAGAATTTGCTTCAGCACTGGGAAGGCTTTATTTTTAATCACCGAACACAGAAACAATTGTCAGTAACAGTATAAACTTGCTATCGCTCAAGACGGTCTCTTTAAATCTTTATTTTTAATAATCAGTAACAGTATAAACTTGTAATCGCTTTCATAGGTAAAACGCATTGCCTCGAAACTGATGATTGTTAAGATTTCTTCATTTTCGTTTTATGTTAATATTTTCGGATAGAAATAAAGTGGTGGGATATCAAATGAAAAATTCGTGTAAAAATTGTGCGTAAACTTTACTGGGGCAAGGGGCAGGGGCAGGGCAGAATCAATCATTGGCTAGTTTACTGAACACAAGACGATAGGGTGCATACATTTGGATATATGCAAAACATTAATTAATGTTTAACAACAATGCAACATATGCACACACACAAGCACACACACCCACTAACAATCTGCTACCGGATGTCAAACTGTAAATATATTATATGCAAGCTATAGAAGAGAAAAATTCATGAGATCCACTCCTGCCCCGGAATTGGTCACTGACGAAAGAAAGAAATGTTTTATTTAACGACGCACTCAACACATTTTATTTACGGTTATATGGCGTCAGACATATGGTTAAGAACCACACAGATTTTTAGAGGAAACCCGCTGTCGCCACTACATGGGCTACTCTTTCCGATTAGCAGCAAGAGATCTTTTATTTGCACTTCCCACAGGCAGGATAGCACAAACCATGGCCTTTGTTGAACCAGTGATGGATCACTGGTCGGTGCAAGTGGTTTACACCTACCCACTGAGCCTTGCGGGGCACTCACTCAGCCTCTCAGGGTTTGGAGTCGGTATCTGGGTTAAAAATCCCATGCCTCGACTGGGATCCGAACCCAGTACCTACCAGCATGTAGACCGATGGCCTAACCACGACGCCACCGAGGCCGGTGGTCACTGACGAAGTCAGAGGCTAAGTCCAGGGTGGGCGTGTCTGAACCACTGTGGATATGGGTACGTAAATAGAGTTCCCGATTCCCGATTCACGAGATCGCTATACCGGCAAACGCGTTGTAACGGCAATACAGAAATTGCACAGACATGGCCATTATAACGAGACTTGACTGCTCATAAATTATTCATGAACATTAACATAAAAATTCAAGAGTTAATTTAAAACACAAGCGTAAAGAAAAGCTATTAAATAGGTATACATGCAGTGCAGTGGAGTCGACATTGATAAAAACTGATGTTTTATTTTAATACATACCCTATGTCGCTACGCTTACAATAACGAATGAAAATCTCCTGTATCCCGTTGATAATGTGAAAGGTAAAAGAGGAAACTCCCATTTCTCCTGGCCAATACCAGTGCGTCATCGAAACATGCAGAGCTGCTATTCAACGAATTCGTACGCACGCAAAAGGTTGCTCACAATACGTAACGGTTACTGGTGACACCTATTATTCGTATTGTTACTGGTGTTTTGACAACAGGTTTGGAGAATGAAGTTTGAACAGTGTTTTCGCGTCTTATCTGAACACTGGTTGCGGCGCGTGCGTGCGGTCTAATTTTTATATTGTATTCTCATGCACTACACTATATTATGCAGTCATTGTATGTAAGGTATGTGGGTTTTTTTGTACCGATGAGCTGTAAAACTCTAGGTAAATAAAGAACTGAATTGATTGTTGCACATGCACTTGCGTTTAGGACATTTACACCAGCTAACCGCATGCGTTATGCCAGGCGTTGGACCCCGGAGAGACATGCCTGAACCTTGAATGGATATAGGCATGTAAAACAAGTGTCATGTCATGCGTTATGCAAACACACGCATCGTGCGATCGAAAATAGTAGCCCATGATGTGGCGACAGCGGGTTTCCTCTCTAAATAGCTGTCCTTAACCATAAGTCCGACGCCATATAACCGTAAATAAAATAGTGTCGAGTGCGTCGTTAAATAAAATATTTCCTCCTTTTTACATCACGCGAATCTAGTCTAGACTAATGTACTGTATTTTAAAAAAAACACCAAATTAGCCGGACCGTCGCATCAAGTCAATATGAGCATTCAGACTCGACCAGGTGATGTAGTGGTTAAGATGGTAGGCACTGGGTTCGCCTCCCGGCACGAGTTTCCACACAGAGCGGGTTTTAACAACTCGGTGGGTAGGAATTGTCTCTCACTGAACACTAATCCACTGCCCTGCACAGGAAGGAAGGACATGTTTTATTTAACGATGCACTCAACACATTTTATTTACGGTTATATGGCGTCGGACATATCGTTAAGGACCACACAGATATTGAGAGAGGAAAACCTCTGTCGCCACTTCATGGGCTACTCTTTTCGATTAGCAGCAAGGGATCTTTTATATGCACCATCCCATAGACAGATAGTACGTACCACGGCCTTTGATGTACCAGTCGTGGTGTACTGGCTGGAGCCCTGCACAGAGTCTGACAGACCAGATACTTTAACCATAAAGAGACAGGCCCTAGTTTTTAAACACTACAGCATTTTTTTTCTCTCACTATTACAGCCGTTTATGATCACTAAAACCAAACACTAGTTATATTTCATTGGTTAGATATCCATTTCCGTAGAACCGAACTGTTTCTGGTCATCCTGTTGTTTCTAATAACACAAAATGCATTTTTCATATTTAAAAAAAACCACAAAAAACAAACAAACACGTGCGTCTTAGAAGTAGCGGTTATTGATTAGATTTCTAGTCCATTTTTTTAAAAGGATATTTCCCGGTTTTAAAGTCACAGACTCTTCTTAAACTCGGTTGTAACTTCATCCAAATGTGTTACAGGTTTGTAGATGAACTAAACTTGGTGTCCATGTTTACGAGTTAAAACTAGGGTCAGCGCCTTTAATTGGATATCTGCACGAAACTAAGTATAAATGAAATGAAATAAACGCTTTAGATTTTTCTATGCGTACATGATTTAAACAAAACGTAATTTGGTGGGTGAAAGTACACTCTGGCCTATTCAAATTAATGGAGAAAAAAATTACTCCATTTTATTTTCATTTCAACATATTTCCAGGACAGTGGGTTAGTTGTTAGTGAGAGAACAAAGGTGCAATGGTCTTACACCTACCCATTGAGTCGTTAAAACTCGCTCTGGATATGAGCCGATACCGGGCAGCGAACCCAGTACCTACCAGCCGTATGTCCGATGGCTTAACCACGACATCAACGAGGCCGTTCACTACATTTAAATATGTTCAGCTTCAGCTATGGTTCTATACATGTAGAAGTATTTTCACATTGTATAATGTAAAACAAAACAAAAATAATAATGTCAATTGTCGAACTTTAATATATTTCAGTTTATTTCTTGAATTCTTTTTTTAAAAATAAAAAATGAGGACCCAGCCAGAATGGGCGTCATTTGCTAGCTGGTTTTTCAGTTCAATGAAAAGTTTGTTTTGTTTAACGACACCACTAGAGCACATTGATTTGTTAATCATCGGCTACTGGATGCCAAACATTTGGTCGTTTTTGACATATAGTCTTAGAGAGGAAACCCGCTAAAAAAAATCCATTAGTAGCAAGTTATCTTTTATATGCATTATCCCACAGACAGGATAGCACATACCACGGCCTTTCTTATACCAGTCGTGGTGTACTGGCTGGACTGTTCAATGGATACATTATAGTATTGTCAATTAATGGTTAAAACAACAAATCTTGAAGTACTGGAATGCGCATCTTCCAACTTTCCAGGTTTATTGGCTAATACGTTGACTTTAATATAAACGAAACAAAAAACACGTTTTACAATATTGGAGGTTACTCGATTTTTGCAAACAGGTCAAAGGTCTGACCAACAACAGAACTTTGATATAGTCCCTTTAAAGGCATATTGTCACAGACCACTAACCTATTTAATGGTCTAACAAAGTATTACCTGAACAAAAATTATTTGATTTGTCCCTAAATGTACTTTATTCAACCACCTTCATAACCGCCATACTCCATTTATTAATTATATTTTGTAAAAAAAAAAATTAAATTATGGCAATGGTCCATAATTCAAGAACAAAAATTGCCGAGGGGGATGCCATGGATTCCCATCATGGTTCAGTTAATGTGATGAGATAGCTGGATTTGGTTTCCAACACTTAATGTAATTTTTATTTATTATCCATTATTAGAGAAATAAGGTCCTTAAATCCGTGACAGTATGCCTTTAAATGCCTCAGTCACTAGGTTTCAACATACATGCACGTGGTATACCTGAAGGCAACTTGACGTGTGGCATAGTATATCTATTCATCACATGGTATCGTATCTGCTGTATGAAACACGCACTGTATATATCATTAGCCAGCCATCGAATAACGGGCACAAACAGCGCATCGACTAGTGCGTGTCGAACAAAGATAGCTGTGACTGGATCGCAATCAATACTAAAATTGTAAACCCATCAATAAGACGACCGTGAGAGACGATCATCCATCAGAGACACAATGATACAAATCAAGATACCATAACAAAAAAAAGAAAGAAAAAAGAGAAAAACAAGAGAGATAATAATGGTTATGGTCCATAGAAACGGTGTTTGAAATTACCAGGCTCTAGCCCCCACTCCCCCTCCCCAATTCTGAATAAAAAAAAAAATTATTGGTAGTAAGTCTTAAGACAGATGAATTTTACTTGTAGAATGCCGGAAATTGCAATTCAGGACATCTAGTTTTCAAACGTTTTCGCGGGAACATACCCTCAAAACCACTACAAACTTTGCTTTGCGCACTCGATCTATCAGCCCCCCCCCCCCCCCCACCAATGTGTACTTGCTTCCGCTGTGCCTGGATCCCCACCAGTGGTCCCATTCGGGTTATTTTTCGTTCCAGCCAGTACACCACATCAGATATATCAAAGGCTGTGGTATGTGCTATCCAGTCTGTGGGATGGTGCATATAAAAGATCCCTTGCAGCTACTAATATATTTAGGCAAATATCAGGGCTTCTAGAATTGTTTTAAAATCTACTAGCCATGGGTTAAGTGGTTAAAAAAATTTACTAGCCACGATTAAAAATTCACAAGCCCTACTTTACTTTAAGTTAATACAATTTTACTAAATAAAAGAGGGAGATATAGAGCTTTAAAACACTAACATTGTGGGGGTTGGGTGAAGGTCTTGATACTCATATTTACAAAATAGAAAACTGCAACATTTGACTCTTTTTTTTTTCACTAGCTGTCATGCATTGCAATAGTAGTTATTTACTAGCCCAACATTGAATATCACTAGCCATGGGAGTGGGGCTACCATAATCTAGGTCTGCAAATATCTAAACAAACACTGCCCCGCCAACTATTTATAACGGATCATCGGTGATCTGTGGGATGGGGCAAATAAGAGATCCCTTGCTGCTTATCAGGTTTCCTGATGACTGTGTCAGAATGACTAAATGTTTGACATCCAATAGCCGATGATTAAATAATCAATGTGCTTATGTGGTGTCGTTAAACAAAACAAACTTTTGATTGAACTGAAAAACCAGCTAGCAAATGACGCCCATTCTGGCTGGGTCCTCATTTTTCATTTTAAAAAAAAGAAAAAAAGTTCCATCCCACAGATCATTGATAGTCGGTTATAATTGGCTGGCACCAACCAATCAACTTTCGATTACACAACTGGTTAGAATTACACATGTTACTTGTATGAACATAAGATTTGAATTATAAAGACAATGCACCACTTGTCGTGTTAAGCCTACAAATGGCTAATTTTACCTTTAATAACTTCATATCTTTTTATCTTTAAGCACACATGAAAACAAACCCAAACCCTAGCTTATTTACATCACTTCTATTACCTGAACTAGGGAAACAATTAGTTAGACCACAGGGCACGCCCTCCTGACTTTTAACATTTTCTCTCTCCCAACCAGTACCCCACAACTGGCAGATATCAAAGGCAATATGGTATCATACTATGTTTAGCTATAGGGAAATCTGTATATGGTATGCTTAGCTATAGGGAAATCTATATATATGGCATGTTTAGCTATAGGGAAATCTGTATATGGTATGCTTAGCTATAGGGAAATCTGTATATGGTATGCTTAGCTATAGGGAAATCTGTATATGGTATGCTTAGCTGTAGGGAAATCTGTATATGGTATGCTTAGCTATATGGAAATCTATATATGGTATGACTAGCTATAGGGGAATCTGTATATGGTATGGTATGTTTAGCTATAGGGAAATCTGTATATGGCATGTTTAGTTATAGGGAAATCTGATGTTTAGCTATAGAGAAATCTGTATATGGTATGACTATAGGGAAATTAGTATTATATGGTATTGATAGCTACAGGAAAATTTGTATATGGTGTGGATAGTTATAGGGAAATTTGTATATGGCATGTTTAGCTACATGTATAGGGAAGTCCGTATAAAAGTAGTATTAGTAGTAGGCTGTGGTGGAAGTGGGCTTCCCTTCTCAATGCATTGTGAAAAAAGTCCACAAAGCTATGTTGGACAGATTATAGGAAGGAAGGAAGGAAATGTTTTATTTAATGACACACTCGACACATTATTTACGGTTATATGGTGTCAGACATATGGTTAAGGACCACACAGATATTGAGAGAGGCAACCTGCTGTCGCCACTTCATGGGCTACTCTTTTTGATTAGCAGCAAGGGATCTTTCCCTGATCTAAAGTTTATCTGTTTGTTTTTTAAAGACATCGATTTATTAATCATCGGCTATTGCATGTGAAACATTTGATAATTTTGACAGGAAACTTGCTACATTTGTCGATTCATAGCAAGGGATCTTTTATATGCACCATCCCACACACAGGATAGCACAAAACACGGCCTTTGATATATCAGTCGTGGTGCACTAGCTGGAACGAGAAATAGCCCAATGGGCCTACTGACGGGGATCGATCCCAAACGGACCGCGCATCAAGCGAGCACTTTACTACTGGACTACATCCCACCCCCTATAGGCAGAAAGAGACAAAACCTATTATCTACTCCAGATGGACTGGTAGGGGACAAATATCTCAATAAAAAGATGTTCACTTGTTGTGATCCATATTATTGATGATTAGAGAAGAAACCTGCTGCTACTACACCATGGGCTATTCTCTTTCATTTTCATTAGGGGCCATTAAGAGCTTGGCATATGTTGGCAAACCCATCTCTCCGTTACCTATTTATAGGTAAATTAATGCCCGAACCCTCGCCACCCTCAAGGTGTACATGTATGTACTACCATTTATGGCCCCTAATCCAACTAGGGTCTGGACATAGTTCAGTGTGCTCACTTGATGGCCCCTAATCCAACTAGGGTCTGGACATAGCTCAGTGCTCTCACTTGATGCACAATCAGTTTGGAATCGACCACGGTCGGTGGGCCCATTGGGCACTGGCTGGAACAAGAAATAGCCCAATGGGCCCACTGACGGGGATCGATCCCAAACCAACTGCATATCAACCAAGCGAGTACTTTACCAGTGAGCTACATCTCGCCCCTATTTAACGATAGTGTAACACACTCATTCAACACATTTGTATTATAGTTATAGGGCATCTGACATAATCTTACATACAACACAGATCAAAGGAATCAACCTGCTGCTGTCAAGCCATAGGTTACTCTTTTTGATTAGCGGAAAGGGTAATTTTATATAATATTATGCACAATTCCACATAACCCTTGCTGCTAATGAAAAAAATCTAGCGGGTTTCCTCTGCTGACTTTGTCATAATTACCAAATGTTTGACATCCAATAGCCGATGATTAATAAATAAATGTGCTCTAGTGGTATCATTAAACAAAACAAACTTTAACATCCCACCTCAACACTCTACTACCACTGACCATTTGAAAATATTTTACAGTTTGTGTTCGCTAAAAAAACTAATTTATTACCATTTTGTTTTTAACTTAATTTAACTATCTATGTTATGACCATTACATGTACTATTGTTCTTTATATTTCAGGCTGTCCAGCACACCCTTATGAAAAAGTAGGACAAAAGTAGGACTGAAACAGTACGTAGTGCAACATTAAGAAAAAAGAAATGTTTTATTTAACGACACACTCAACACATTTTATTTACGGTTATATGGCATCAGATATATGGTTAAGGACCATACAGATTTTGAGAAGAAACCTGCTGTCGCCACTTCATGGACTACTCTTTCCGACTGGCAGCAAGGTTATCTTTTATTTGCGCTTCCCACAGGCAGGATAGCACAAACCATGGCCTTTGTTGAACCGGTTATGTATCACTGGTTGGTGCAAGAGGTTTACACCTACCCACTGAGCCTTGCGGAGCACTCACTCAGGGTTTGGGAGTCGGTATCTGGATTAAAAATCCCATGACTCGACTGGGATCCGAACCCAGTACCTACCAGCCTGTTGACCGATGGCCTAACCACGACGCCACCGAGGCCGGTTTACATTGAAGGAGGAAATCCTCTGTCACCACTTCATGGGGTACTTTTTTCGATTAGCAGCAAGGGATCTTTTATGTGCACCATCTCATAGACAGGATAGCACATACCAGTTTTGATATACCAGTCGTAGTGCACTGGCTGGAGCGAGAAATTGGTTTAGCGGAAATAGTTTTCATATACTCCATCAGGGCTTTAGTTCAATCTCACTAATTTGAGCACAAGAGGTTTTTGTGTAACAACACCACTAGAGCACATTGATTTATTAATCATCAGCTACTGGATGTCAAACATTTGGTAATTCTGACTTAACAGTCTTAGCAAGAAAACCTGCAACTGTTTCCATTAGAAGCAAGGGATCTTTAATATGCACCATCGCAAAGACAGGACAGCACATACCACTGCCTTTGATATACCAGTCGTGATGCACTGGCTGGAACGACAAATACTTGAGCAGAACAGGTTTTCTGTCTGTTCCGAGCATGGTGTTCTTTTTAGTGCAGTAATGATCTTACCTGCGGCTGAAGACTCTCAGTTGTGAATATTCAGAAATGCATATCAAGTTATTTTAATCTTATTAATTTAAGCTTAACAATTCATGGTTTATGTGGTGAAATGTTTTGAGGACAACATGTTTTTTATTTTATTTAATCTAATTATGGCGTAACATTTCAGTGGATTTGAGGTGAAATGTTCCGAGGTCAACTGGTTGTACTTAATCTGAAGCATGATTATTTTGATTTGGAAACAAAGTACATCATGACAATTGTGCGATTAAAGAAAGAAAATGTTTTATTTAACGACGCACTCAACACATTTTATTTACGGTTATATGGCGTCAGACATATGGTTACGGCCACACAGATTTGGAGAGTAAACCCGCTGTCGCCACATAGGCTACTCTTTTATGACAGGCAGCAAGGGATCTTTTATTTGCGCTTCCCACAGGCAGGATAGCACAAACCATGGCCTTTGTTGAACCAGTTATGGATCACTGGTCGGTGCAAGTGGTTTACACCTACCCATTGAGCCTTGCGGAGCACTCACTCAGGGTTTGGAGTCGGTATCTGGATTAAAAACCCCATGCCTCGACTGGGATCCGAACCCAGTACCTACCAGTCTGTAGACCGATGGCTAACCACGATGCCACAGAGGCTGGTTTGTGCGATTAAAACCCTGTCCATGTTTTGAAACAGGGTTTCTTTTCGAGGTCGACATATTTAAGTGATTTAACTCAACATAGTAAGCTTTTTTTTTTTAAATAACTTGCTCAATGATATGCAATAGCCATGCCATGCCATCATGCAAAATATCTCATTTGAGTTGTGAATAATGTAAGCAACTGAAATTACATGTACATGTAGTTGCTGGTTTGCCCATGTTTTGGAATGGGACTCGGTTTCAGAGGGTTGTCTTAAGGCACAACCATCAATCAGATTAATATTAGTGTGTGTGTGTGTTGATACCTAACTGATTTTACTCTTATCAATTCAGCGAGTTATACTTGTCAGCCTAAAGTGTAAACAACACTACCTGCAATCGTACGATGTTAACATTTCTGTGGAGAGAAAACGAATAACAAATGGAAAGTTTGAAAATCTAAATGGATTGTTGCACCAATGGTTTAATCAGGCAAGATCTAAAACTCTACCAATTTCTGGCCCAATTTTAATTAATTAATTTTTTTACGATCCCACTCCAAACCTCCCCAAAAGTTCTCACCAATGGGGATTGATCCTAGACCATCCGCACATCAAGCGAGTGCTTTACCACTGGGATACGTCCCACCCTTTAAAATGTAACAGATTCACAAGCTAAATAACAGTTGACACAATCATACATACGACTGAAAAATGACAGTAGTTTTTGCGGGCGAATTTCTATTTCAAGTCCTCCCAGGGGACAATATTTCAAAATCGTAGGCAACCGAAGTCAGTTCACATGAGTTTTACTTAGGTAACCGATTGTTCGTTTACAAGACTATAGTTCTTGTAACCAATGACATAGGCCTACCTAATCGTAAAACTCTCGAAACTATGGTTCTATGCTACATTGGTGGTTTAAATGTATTTAAAAACAAACTGATATTTACTTTCATTACTGATATATGGTACTTTTAAGTTTAGAATGTAATTGTTCACCACATAACCAATTGGCAGTTCTCGTGATTTTAAAGTTGCGTAACCGACATGCAAACAGAATGGTTTTCATGAAATATTGTGCCCTCAATCCTGCTTTTGTCACTAAAAACACTTAATAAAAATAATAATAACATGCTCAGTAAAATTTAATATCTTTACTACCATGCAGTTATCTCAAATGAATTTAGATATTGTAAAGAATGTTAAGCACCTAAAAATACATACAGATGTGGTAATTTAATATCCCAAGTCTTGAAAGGGGATTTTTGAAGGCCGAATGTTAACAGTACAAGCACATTTACACTGAAAATAAATTTAAAAATATATATATTTAAATAATAACACCAAACATGCTCAATACAATTTAATAGATTTTACCATCATGCATCACACAGGCATCTCACTTGAATTTGGACTGAATTAATTTAACATCTGTGCTACTCTCCATATCCAACAAGCCATACTGGTACCGTACAGTACTTCAACAAGACAATATAATATCTTTACTATCATGCAGAACAGGCATCTCACTTGAATTTAGACCGATTTAACTTCTGTGCCACTCTCAAGTCCAATATGCCATACTGGTACAGTGCTTCAAAAAGACCAAGCTTAGTGCGACCTTTCCCACAGCTCAGGCTTGCTCCAGACTTGTCCTGATAATAGGGTGAAGAGGGTATTAAATTTAAACTACCTGTACTTCTGATGGACTTGCCCGCATAATAGGGTGAAGAGGGTGTTAAATTTAAACTTGAAGTTGAAGTGCACAAATCACCTGTTTACTGACATATTTTTTTTAATTTCAAGAGTACCGGTAAACATCACCTTATACATCAATGCGAGCCCAACCAAGTAAATGCTAAATTAGGTAGAGTATCATTAAATAGATATTTACAAAATACTTACATGTCAGTTTAATATGAAAGACATAATCGACGAAAATAAGTTTATTTTATTCCGACACTACTTTAGTAACGTTTCACCTAACACTTAAATGTAGCAGCTGATCTCATGACACATGTAGTGGATAAGCCATTAGAAGTAAAGTTGGTACATGTACGTGCATGCAACCCCTGCAAGTAAGAAAATGTCCATTACAAAACACATGCCGTAGATAAAACAATTCTCCTGTAGTCCACAGCAAAAGGGGGCGGGACGTAGTCCAGTGGTAAAGCGTTTGCTCGATGCGCGGTCGGTCTGGGATCGATCCCCGTCGGTGGGCCCATTGGGCTATTTCTCGTTCCAGCCAGTGCACCACGATAGCCATATCAAAGGCTGTGGTATGTACTACCATCTGTGGGATGGTGCATATAAAAGATCCCTTGCTGCTAATCGAATAGAGTAGTCCATGAAGTGGCGACAGCGGGTTTACTCTCTCTATATCTGTGTGGATCTTAACCATATGTCTGGCACCATATAACTAAATAAAATGTGTTGAGTGCATCGTTAAATAAAATAGTTCCTTCCTTCCACAGCAAACAAATAAGTGCTGTGGAGAATAAAAACCTCCATCGCATTGCTGATTGTCGTGGGCAATTGCATGGCTTGTGCATGTACTGGTAGCAGCTCAATGGCAAGGCACATTATTTCAAGTGAACCACCGTTTTCTTTACGTGTCGTTTTGCAACTTTAAATTCACTGTCACATCTCAGACTAAAAGTTGCAAACTTCACAGTATCAAACTTTATTCATGTATTTAAAAAAAACCCAGCAGTCCCTTCACGTTTGAGAATATCAGACAAGTAATAAATCACTTGCTTCATAAGCTTCAGGAAGGAAATGTTTTATTTAACAACGCACTCAACACATTTTTTTAACGGTTATATGGCGTCGGAATGGTGAAGGAAGGAAAATTAAAAATAAATAACGGATTATTCCGCTCTTTATAATTTGACACGACATAGTGGGTAAAAATTAAACACACTTCTACGAGTAAGTAAGGAAGAAAGGAAATGTTTTATTTAACAACGCACTTAACCACGGCTTCTAGAATATTCTTTTAAATCCACTAGCCATGGGATCAGTGCTTTTTTTTTAATTTACTAGCCACGATTAAAAATTCACTAGCCCTACTTTAAGTTATCAAATTTTACTAAATAATAGTAATAATCAGATATGTCACCTAAAGAGGGAGAAAGAGCTTACAAACACTAACATTGAGGGTTGGGGTGGGGTCAGGATATTCATATTTACAAAATAAGACTTAACTGTACATATCACGGCTTTTGTTAACCAGTTGTGGAGCACTGGATGAAAAGAGAAATAGCCCAATGGGGCCACCGTCAGAGATCGATCCTAAACCAACTGTGCATCAAGCGAGCGCTTTACCACTGGGCTACATCCCGCCCCATATCCTGTGGTGAAGGTATGGTGTGTGCCAGCATGTTCGCACACCTCAGATGTGAAGGATTGAAAACATGTTCTACACAGATTTGTACACACATAATGCCAGGGCCGTAGCTAGGATTTTTTGTTTGGGGGGGGGGGGGGGGGGGGGGGGGGGGGGGGGGCAACTGAATAGCTAATAGTCTAAAAATCCTTAAAGGGTTAAAGGGACATTCCTGAGTTTGCTGCATTGTCAGATGTTTCCAACTAATAAAATATTTCTACGATTAAACTTACATATTAAATATATTTTCTTGTTTAGAATACCAGTGTCTGTATATTGAATTCAATGTGTTTCTGGTCGTCTTAATATTTGTAAGAAGCCCAAACTGGATTTTGTCTTCAAATAATTTCGTACGTACGAAAAAGCTATATTTTAGGAAATAAAATGAAATTTAACCTAGTACAAATATTAGAACAATCAGAAACACGTTTAATATATAGCCACTAATATTTTATGCAGAAAAATATATTTGATATGTAATTACATTCGTTAAAAAGTATCTGTTAGTTGACATCTTAAAAACTGCAGCAAACTCAGGAATGTCCCTTTAAGAAGATATTTTCTTTAAGTTTCTATAATACTTTCCGGATTTTTCCCAGGATGTGTGCCCTTCTAGCTACGGCCCTGAATGCACAGTTTGTGCTCGCACTGGAACACATTTTGCTTCAGTTAATTTTCAGATTTATAAGTATTCTAATACGTTTTTGAAAATTACAGGCTTCAACAAATCCACTGGATCTCATTTCCGGCTAGTGAATTTTTGGTCTAGGCTATTGGATATTATCAACTGTATTACTATAATATATAAAGTTTGTTTTATTTAACGACGCCACAAGAGCACATTGATTTGTTAATCATCTGGCTATTAGATTGGTATTATGGTAATTTGGCAATTTTGACATAGTCTTGTACAGAGAAAACCTGCTACATTTTTTCATTAGTAACAAGGGATCTTGTATCTGCACCATCCCACAGACAGGATAGCACATCCCACAGACTTAGATATATCAGTCGTGTGCACTGGCTGGAATGAGAAATAGCTCAATGGGTCCAGTGACGGGGTGCAATATATTATTATAGGGCACTAGCTAAAGCTTCTGTAAGGGCTAGTGACTTTCTCAAACATTTGCTGAACACTGAAATTATTAAAATGTAATTAATTTTAAAGAATATTTTATTAGACAAAGACCAAAAATTAGCAGTTCTGGCTAATTTGGCAATATACAGACAGACTGATAAATGCTATTTTCTTGGTAAATTGGTTTTGTTTAAAATGCATTGCCATTTGGATAGTCAATGCAGTACACAACCTCAGTTGAAATGTGTTACATTTCAGGGCTTTAGATCTCACTAATTTGGGCACGACAGGGACTTTGGCCTTGTCCGAGTGCAGAAAGGTCGGTTTAGTTCAGTACTGTTATTAACAGTTGCTGCAAAAGTTGTAAATATTTAAAAATACATTTTAGTTATCCTCTTTGTAGGATGGTGCATAAAAAAGATCCCTTGCTACTAATGGAAAAATGTAGTGCAATTCCTCTCTAACACTATAATAAAATTACCAAATATTTGACATCCAATAGCCAATGATTAATGGATCAATGTGCTCTAGTGGTGTCATTGAACAAAATCCTTTTTTTGGTGATTGTCGGGCACTTGTCTCCCCTGGAAGACGGAATTGCTGAGTAAGCCATCATGTGACGCTACGTCACAATATATGTAAGCAAACTTAGAATTCTGCTGTCCGGAGTTTGCCAAAGCTTAGCTGAATGTGGGTGCTGTCAGGTTTCTTTCTGTAGTGTGTTTATTAGTGATGAATATCTCGATTTTTTTAAATCAAGGAACTCGAAAATGATTGATGTAAATGTATTTGACGTCAAACATAGGATTGTTCTGGTATTAGAGTGGGAATCTTTGACTACTCTTTGGTGGGCAGCGATTGAAAGAAAATTACATAGCTTGGTCTCCGATTGTAATGAGAGCGTATAACCCTCCAAATGTCTGTCTACATGTAGCTCTTACAGTCAAAAGAACTGGGTTACATGAAATGGAGCCCAGATTATTAAACATTTTAAATTTTACAAATTATTTACAGGTATGAAAATGTTATCCATATGTATTGATATCAAGTTTGACAAGTCAGTGTGCCTGGGAAACAAAGGAATCCGGGTTGTTTTGCCCTAGAACCATCTTGAACTCTGCGTTGTTTCGCCCTTAGTCCTATTGGATCGTAGTCATAACGGCCCCAGTACTAAATGGCCTTAACAATAATTGGTCAAAACGGCCCTAAAAAAGTCAAAACGGCCAAAGTGAAAATGTCAAAACGGCCCTTAACAAAAGTCAAAACGGCCCTTGAAAAAAGTCAAGACTTTAAAAATGTATTTCATCTACACAAGTGTCGAGAAAGATAACTGTGCAAAGACAGTTTTTATAGTACGGTCTCACTACATGGATATTATCTACGTCTTATTTATGTTTGAATAAAAAAAAAGGATTTAAAATCTACATATGTGGTTAGTGTACTAGTACATCTGTGTTAATATGTAGATTTTAAGTACAGGTAAGTTTTGGAGAAACATGAATAGTTATTAATATAACCATTTCAAACACATCGCCCGAGCCATTATACAAGAGATTGCACCAAGCAAAGGGCGTCCCACCCCAACCTTACCTCAAAGCCCAAACATGAGAGGGAACGCTAACAAATACATTTACGATGAAAACTATTTATTACAAACTATGGTTGCATTAAACCAGTATTTTATTGATATTTAAGGAAGAGCTCTCTTTCAAGATTAACTCACAGCGATTTCTTTTTTTTTTTTTTTTTTTTTTACCCAGGGCAGAGGAAAAGTTACTCCTGTTGATTTGACAATCAACAAAACCACCCGAGCCTTAAAACACTCCGAATACCTAACCAATTACCTAATAAAAACATGAATGGTATCATGAAATGTTTGTAAAGCAGATTTTATACAAACTCGATACACTCACTGTAGAATTTAAAAGGCTAATTGCTGTTACCTGCCGACGGTATCAAAGATCGGTCTATCGGTCTTTTCAAATACAGGGTCGATTGGTGGTCTTAATTATATTAGTAAATTGGGGGACAGGCCCGTTGTGGCCCCCGGGTGAGCAGCGCCACTAGGAACTCGTTCAGACGATACGCACTCACCCGGAAAGCCTAGATGGTCCACTACCCCCCCCCCCCCCTCCCTTTCTGTGATTTAATTATTAAAATAATGAATTACAGGGCGGGCACGCACGACACCCCGACGAGTAGCGCCACATGGAACTCGTCCGGGGGACACGGCCGGGTCGGTCTATCAGTGTTGTTAAATAAAATGTTAATTGGTGGTCTTAATTACAATAGTAAATTGCATTGTGTAGGCTAATAAATTGTTACCAGTGATTCCGTAGTTTTTATACATATTTTTGAACTGCCTGTGATATAGGCTATACTAATTATTACTAATGGGAATTAATTTAACGTGATAGTAGGCCTACCTATTGGCAGTTTTGACCATTTCTTTTGGCCGTTTTGACTTTTTTCTTTGGCCGTTTTCTTTGGCCCTTTTAACTTTTTTCTTTGGCCGTTTAGACTTTTTTCTTTGGCCGTTTTGACTTACATGTTCAAGGCCGTTTCATCATGGGGCCGTTTTGACCGCATACCCTCCTATTCACCCAGGGTTGGTTTGCCCTAAATCTCATTCGTACCGAGTCGTTTTGCCCCCAAAAATAAAAATATTTATTATAGTTTTGAAGTATTTTTTCTTGTTTATTCAATATTCATGACCAAATATTAGGTAATTTTCTGTCTTTGGATATTAATGCTTTATCAGCAGTTTACTTTCTGTCAGCTGAAGCTAGGCGAAATCAACATACTGTACTCGGCATTTTAAGACCATGCTACACGATACGACTCATACGAGTCACTCAGATTTCAACGCCAACAAGCAAATCGTAACGTGCAAGGGCTATAACGGAGTTTTAAGTACAACACGATGCCGTTAAACTTTTGTTTACAAGAATGGATTCGTTTCACATTTAGCTTATTTATATTGTACATAAACTACTTGGAATATATTTAATTTTACATACCGTAATTGTAAAATGTAGAATATTATTTACGTACATAGGGGCTACTGCATTCGTGTACTGGTCATTACCCTAACGAAATGTGGCATTGTGGGACATGTCTGTACGCAAGTCACGTACAATCTCAACAATGTGGGTGGTTACCTTTCATTTTAACAGGCCTGAGAATATACGGCGTGTGTTAGTTCGGCTTGCCTCAGACTCGCTTCCTTTTAACGCGAACGAAAAACCGGTTGCCATGAATTGATTTGTGTGGGAAAAAACCCATAAAAATTCCCCAATACTAGCGCGACATGTTTGTTATTCTGTATTATAATTTCCTCCTAGAGAAGTGTATTCGAAGCTGCGTTCGAGAACGTCTAAAAACCAGTTCTCGTCACGCCATCAGGCGAAGAAGCAGTTCACGGTAACCGTGGAATATTGCGTTCACAAACCCGCTCCCTACACTAGAACAGAGTTTCGAATGCACGTCTACGCTTGTGAAACTGAAAGGTACCACATGCAGAACTTCCGTTATCGTTGTTACTGGTTGGACTATACCAATTAAAATCCCATAGGCGACCATGTTAACGTCTGTGTTTAAAAACACTATATGCAATATATCAACCAAACTATGACCTATACATATCAGTACTACAACCATACCTCAAATGGTACCTTTCATGGCTCATTTTCGGTATAACCAGATGTTTTTACAACACCCCTAGTTTCGCACAAAATTTGAGTACTTTTATTTACAGGTATCCCATACGTGTTCTAAGCACAAGGCTACTTTACAGTGGTACCAGATGAAATAAATTGCACACATTTTATTAGCCCAGATGAAACTAATTATTTTTACAACCAACACACTCACATTTATAACCAATCACAGGAATTTCTCTATCAAAAGTACGCTGCACCTCCAACTTTGACCCAACCGGAAATTATTTGCTTTAGTGCTACCTACTGTTAGCGTCGTTTCAAGATGCTATCTCGAGTATTACTATATGTTATGTAATCATTTAGAAAGGACTACTTCATCCACATTAAACGTTCTTATCATTTAACACTATTTTTCAAAGGGGCGGAACGTACCCCAATGGTAAAGCGCTCGCTTGACGCGCGGTCGGTCTGGGATCGATCCCCGTCGGTGGGCCCATTGACTATATGCTATATGCAAATAATTAAGCATCACCAGGATTCGTACGGGTAATGGAAAACCTGGAAAGTCATGGAATTTGCTAATGGCCTGGCAACTCGTACATTTATTTTTTGATTCATGGAAATTCATAAAAAATTAAACTGACCTGAATTATATTGCAGCTCAAAAGAAGAAGTTTTGTTTAACGACACCACTAGAGTACATTGATTTATTAATCATCGGCTATTGGATGTCAGACATTTGGTAATTTTTACATATAGTCTTAGAGAGGAAACCTGCCACATTTTTCCATCCCACCATCCCACAAACAGGGTAGCATATACCACGGCCTTTGATATACCAGTCTTGTTTTAGCTATATATATCTCTCTCTCTCTCTGTGTGTGTGTGTGTGTGTGTGTGTGTGTGTGTGTGTGTGTGTGTGTGTGTGTGTGTGTGTGTGTGTGTGTGTGTGTGTGTGTGTGTGTGTGTGTGTGTGTGTGTGTGTGTGTGTGTGTGTGTGTGTGTGTGTGTGTGTGTGTGTGTGTGTGTGTGTGTGTGTGTGTGTGTGTGTGTGTGTGTGTGTGCTCATGTATTATTAACATTTTATGTCACCGAGTTCAAATAAAAGTTGTGTTTTTGGTTTTGATTGACAAAAAGCGGATAAATAACGATTTCTTTCATGCTTAAAAAATATACTTCGTACTTTTTACATAATGTATTCGATTGTTTAGTTATACATTTTTCCATCTGCCCGTTTCAATAAGAAGGATATGATATGAAAATCTGAATCGTAATAATGGGCACCAGTGATTTATCTCTATAAGTGTGAGATATGTCTCAAAAGCAACAGTCCGTTTTTAATAATTTGTCATTTGTAGCTTTGGATGAATTATTAACGTGAGTTTTCCCTGTATCACTTGCTGCCAGTCTTTTTCAATAGGCTACCCTTGTATTGATAGAACATTACTGTCAGTGCTTCATATTCATAAAATGTTCACAATTACTTACCAAGTATATAAGCCACACGGTCAAATATGGATTGCGGGCAGCTGATGACAACCGCTGTTTGCTATTAACTACAAGGTAATTATAACTAATACTGTATAGCAGGTGCGTTTACATTTTGTATCGATCAGTAAATAGAAGTGATTACCAGAGTGTTTTTCGGTATCGTCAATATCATACATTCGGAATAAAACAAATGTATTATGCGAGCAACTGGCGAGTATGGCTGTCACGTTTAAACGGTATCGTTTCATTTAGGTCATCTAAACGTTCATTAAGCTTGTGGCACGTTTAAACGAAAATATCACATGTTATTAAAAATATATATTTTCTTAATAAGTAAACAATATATAGTTGCTTTATAGAGCAAATCTCTAGTACTTTTAGTGTTAAAATAATTCCAATATATATATTTTTAATTTCTATATTTTGTTTAAGGTAGCCTTGATTTTTCGTTTTCAAGCATTGCTGTTTTTGAAACATAAAATTCATTGGATTAACCAGATGATTGTTACGCACATAACATTACATACATTACATACACATAACTTGCACCGGCCTCTGTGACAGTGGTTAAGCCATCGGACTGCAGGTTGGTAGGTACAGACCCGGTACCGGCTCCAACCCAGTGCGAGTTCTTAAGGGTTCATCGGTGTATGGCTACTACACCCTCTTCTCTCTCACTAATCAACTAACCCACTGTCCTGGACAGACAGCCCATATAGCTGAGGTGTGTGTGTGTGTGCCCAGGGTAGCGTGCTTGAACCTCAATTGGATATCAGCACCAAAATAAGTTGAAATGAAATGAATATAACTTGCTCCGAGTTCTTTTAATCATGGCCAGTAAGCAGCGGTATCCACCACCATGGCAAGACAAGACAAGACTTTATTTACACAACGGCATAGGAGGAATATGTACATAAACATTTTGTTATATACACGTGACAAGATGGTTGACAGTAAATACATTAATTACAATACATTCACAAACACATATACAAACATATACAATCACGCACATCAATATATTATGTAATAATACAGATATTTGATACAGATATACGGGTATCCAAGTACTTATAAACGAATAGATTGTTAAACTTGTATATGGTGCAGTGGATAATGATAGTATTTTGTTAAATATGTTTGGTTTTGATGGTGTTTGTAGTCAAGGGCGTTTGAATTCATTAGTTATTATATTTATGAAATATGATAATTTCTTTAGGGTACTAATTCGTTTATTCTCCATTAGTTCTCTAAATGTATTAGTACTTGGTCGCGTATAATAATATGGGTGTAGCAACTGGACTCTTGAATTATGAAAAAAAGGCAAATAAAAAGATAATGGAACTCGTCGCCAATGTCCATTACATTACATAATGTGCAAATTCTATCTTCTATGAGTATATTATTCCAACGTCCAATTTCAACGGGTAGGTAATGGTTAGACGTTATACATTTTAAGAGTGCTGTCCAGTTTTTCTGGTAGTTTATTGATATAGCTTTCGAAAAATAGTTGTTCTTTGTATAATCGTTAAGTGTTGCCTCTCGATGACAGTGATATGTTATTTTTCCATGTTTGTAAATACTGATCGCATTGTCTTTGTTTAATTTGTTGTGAAAGACAATTTACTGATATGAAAGATTGTCTTATCCAGATATAACCCGTACACGTCAATGGACAGTTAACAATGTGCCAAAGTTTAGGTCTCACACCTCCGACTATGTTTAAGTGTTGGTGCTTTGTTCCATAGTTTTCCTTCAACGTGGGAGGGGCGGGACGTAGCCCAGTGGTAAAGCGTTCGCTTGATGCGCGGTCGGTCCAGGATCGATCCCCGTCGGTCGACCCATTGGGCTATTTCTCGTTCCAGCCAGTGCTCCACAACTGGTGTAACCCGCTGTCGCCACTTCATGAGCTACTCTTTTCGATTAGCAGCAATGGATAGTGCATACACCAGTTGTGGAGCACTGGCTGGCACGAGAAATAGCCCAATAGGTCCATCTATCCTAGACCGACCGCACATCAAGCGAACGTTTTACCACTGGGCTACGTCCCGTCCCTCCGGTTACCCATAACAGCGTACAAAAATCGTCCGATTTAACATGATCATTAACAACTGAAAAATAGGCTTATGGTAACAAGTTGTGATAGAAATGTAATACATCGTTAAAAGTCCAGGAGGTAATATTTGTCTGACCAATATTGACCACTGAAGCGGTGTTTGCGATATGATTAACAATTAAGCCTTTAGCAGAATAATAATAATAAAAAATTATCACCAGTACTACTACAATCGAAGAAATTGCTTTATAAACCTCATGACTGTATTCTGTATTGGATTGTATAACATATTAACGTGCCTATATATATATATATATATATATATATATATATATATATATATATATATATATATATATATATATATATATATATATACAATTAAGGTTCAAGCACCGCATTCTGCAACTGACCGTTGATATACCCAGAAATATAACCAAACAGAACTGGATGTGAATTCAACGTTCACATACTGATATGCAGAGTTTCTGTCAGAGGGTGTTTTTTTGTATTTTTTACATTTAATTCAATGCTAACACGAGAAGGTATAACGGGTATGGCGCCATACCCACAAAATTAATTACTCTTATCATTACTTTATGATTTTCTTAACCCTAAGAATAAACTTAAACCATTCTCTTTCTGGGCAAGGCCTCCCATACTCCCTGTTGACAGTGGTTACATTCAATTTCATAGCGCCACACCCAAAACTTTCTTCCTGGCAGAAACACTGGTGTGAAATGGGCTGGAAGTACGTCGACACGCTTGGTACCTAAGTTGCTATAGCAACAACCAGAAATACTATTAGCCGTACTGAATCCATCGATTAGATTTGGATGTTGTGAATCAAAGGTATTAATCACATGTACCCCGAAACAACAACCTCGAGATGCTGTCATATAATAAAGAGTACTTTTATTAGTGAATAAATAAAGGTAACGGGTCGTTTTGCCCTTAGTACTAGATCACCCATGTCATTTCGACCAGGATCCATCCTAGATACGATAACGTAGCGTTGACATCGACACGGGGTCTTCGGAGACATAGGCGAAAGTTTCTGTTACAATACCGTAACTCATGGGCGTACATAGGATTTTGAAAAGGGGGGTTCCAATACATAGGATTTTGAAAAGGGGGTTCCAAAATAGATTGCAGAGATATTGGGCATATATTTCTATGTTGAGTAAATATAATAATGTCAGATATTAATAAAGTACATTTATTCATTGATTTGTCCTATATCCACTGATTTTTAGATGTCACACATAGCGATCTATATTGCGTGTTTATATTTACAGTAAAAAACAATATTATAATTTTGTTTATTTTCAATATCATTTATTCAAGCCATATACACGAAATACATACAGGCCTTAGATAATATACAGGCAATGTATTCACATTAATAATTAATTCATGAACACTCACACTGCAGAGTTCGAAATGGTTTTAGGGCGAAACGACCCTGATTCCTTCCTACCAGCAACAGAGTCGTTTCGCCCCCATGTAGAGTTAATACAAAATCTTAAATTATTCATCCTATATCCATCGATTTTTTTTTTCATTTTATATAACAACCACAGCGCTTGGTCCAATACACGGAATGGTTTATACTAAACTTCGCGATGATCGATTTATGTCTGTGGTTATTTGTTAAGCTTATAATAGTATTATTGTTCAGCGCTTTATATATATCAACAAAAAGATCATGATCTAGTAGAATTGGAGGGATGCACGAGGCATGTACATATTAAACAAGAAATCCTCAAACAAGCACAAAAATCAACATCATCACAAAACCTACTACTACACAAGAAAACTAATTATATCCATACCTTTGTGCGACTTGTCCAGCACATGTACCTGCAAGCGATATTAACGCACACAATCCTTTCTAGAACACCCTCGGGATTACGTAACAGCGAAAGCTTTGTAGTTACTGCCTGGACGTCATAATGTATTGTCTCCGAAACCGCAGGTAAAAAGTACCACAGTAGTACTAGTGTAGCCAAGCGTAATGGATACCCTTTGTGCTTTAACTAGCAAACTGTAGGCTACCCAGTTTCTTGTGCCAACGCGACAATTGCTGGCCTTTTCCCGCGTACAAACACTCTTGACAAGTACTCCAGCGTGGCTGGCCTTGTATTATTTATGGAATCTTTCAGGTAAGCTAAGTAGCACACCTGGATTTTATTTTCTCTTCTCTCAAAGAAAAAATATCGATCCGCACCCAAAGGCAGAACAAAAGAAAATTATTGCCTGGCTAATGCTACCAGCCTAATGCTACCAGCCTAAGCGACATGCCATGAAACGGTTAACACTACATCGGACAAACAATGTTCATATTATGCAAAACTAACTGTAGACGTAGCCTGGTTCATCGGAATCTGAATAAAATGTTATGTATGTTATATAACTAACATTAAAGGGACTATATATCCTAAGCTTTCGGCCATTGTTAGGATGATGTCGACCACCGGCCTCGGTGGCGCAGTGGTTAAGCCATCGGACTACAGGCTGGTAGGTACAGGATTCGCAACCCGGTACCGGCTCCAACCCAGAGCGAGTTCTTAAGGGCTCAATGGGTAAGTGTAAGGCCACTACACCCTCTTCTCTCACACTAACCACTAACCAACTTATCTACTGCTGTTGCACTCACTCACTCACTCACTCACTCACTCACTCACTCACTCACTCTCTCTCTCTCTCTCTCTCTCTCTCTCTCTCTCTCTCTCTCTCTCTCTCTCTCTCTCTCTCTCTCTCTCTCTCTCTCTCTCTCTCTCTCTCTCTCTCTCTCTCTCTCTCTGTCTTATAAATACCACAGAAAGCATTAACATATTCAAATAGCATATTTTGTTTAGATACTATTGTTTAAATATGTACTTTGTAAGGCAGTGACCACGGCTCCCCAACCTGTTCACTGCCCATGTTCTGGGGGCAATAAATCTTTAAAAAAAAACAAAAAACAAACAAACAAACAAAAAACACACACAAAAAAATACTAACCAACTAGCAACTAACCCACTGTCCTGGACAGACAGCCCAGATACCTGAGGTGTACGCCCAGGACAGCGTGCTTGAACCTTAATTGCATATAAGCACGAGAATAAATCCGGGGAAAATATAGAAACTCTTCTCTTTTTAACCGTTTAAGGAGTTTTAGACTATTAACTACTCAGTTGCCCCCCCCCCCCCCCCCCCCCCAAACAAAAAATCCTAGCTACGGCCCTGAATTTTAGGTCCTAAAAACAGCCTACAAAAGTTACAATATTTCTTTGTTTTTAGCAAATAAGACGTACGACATTTCAACAAAAGAATTTTTTTTTTAAAGAATTTCGGTTTTTATGCCCCTACATAGCGATATCCCATTTTCCCAGTCAAATTCCCTAGCATCAAAAGAGAGAATGTCGATAGTAGATTACGATGGCTGTTACACTGTTACCCAATGACTCTGTACATCATGGTACCGGCCTCGGTGGTGTCGTGGCAGGCCATCGGTCTACAGGCTGGTAGGTACTGGGTTCGGATCCCAATCGAGGCATGGAATTTTTAATCCAGATACCGACTCCAAACCCTGAGTGAGTGCTCCGCAAGGCTCAATGGGTAGGTGTAGACCACTTGCACCGACCAGTGATCCATAACTGGTTCAACAAAGGCCATGGTTTGTGCTATCCTGTCTGTGGGAAGCGCAAATAAAAGATCCCTTGCTGCTAATCGGAAGAGTAGCCCATGTAGTGGCGACAGCGGGTTTCCTCTCAAAAACTGTGTGGTCTGACGCCATATAACCGTAAATAAAATGTGTTGAGTGCGTCGTTAAATAAAACACTTCTTTCTTTCTGTACATCATGGCATTGCACAGACAACAATTTTATTTATTAACAGATCACTACAATATCCAGTACAAAACTGACAATAATTGAATGCATTGGCTATATTTTTTCATTGCAACTTATTTTTTCGTGATTATATCCGATTAAGGTTCAAGCACGCTGTCCTGGGCACACACACCTCAGTTATCCGGGCTGTCTGTCCAGGACAGTGGGTTAGTTGTTAATTGTTAGTGGTTAGTGAAACAGAAGAGGGTGTAGTCGTTAAAACTCGCTCTGGGTGGGAGCCGGTACCGGGCTGCGAACACTGTATTTACCAAGCCTTATGTTCGATGGCTTAACAACGACGCCACCGAGGTCGGTATTGACTATATAATTATTTTTTAACAATGTAAGCAGGCGCGGATCCAGTTTTTTTTAAAAACCCGTTTTAGTTTTTGAAAATAGAATTTAAAGATCCTTCACAGGTGGACGGGATAACTTACTATTCTGTGGAGAAGCAGAACAGACGACAAAACATGTCATCCAAGACTGCATAAACCTTCAGCAGCTGAGTGAGACTACAACAACTCCCCAGAAGAAACTGTATGGCACAAGAAGTGATCTACAGAGAACCGTATCGTTCATAGTCATTGCTGGCCTTGACGTGTAGTCAACAAGCGAACGAAAAGACGACGACCACGACGACTTTGTATTTTGGTTTATTCTGTAATATATATTGTTTCACCAAAAATAGGGGTGTGTGTGTGTGTTGGGGGGGGGGGGGGGGCTCTGCCTGAATGCGCCTGTTAAGGAGGATAACTATGTAAAAAGAATACAATTTTCAGTAAAATGACAAAGCATTACGAGTGCAATGTTACGCCGTAATAGTCGTATGACTAATTCAAACAAAGGAACCACTTTGGGACTTCACTTTCGAGACAGAGCTGGATTAGCAATTTACGAACATACACTTATTTGTTTTGCAAGAACATATATCATGTCATTGCTGAGTTGCACAGTATGACACAGACCACGACCTCTCAAAAGCGATATTCCACAATGTGACGAGGCAATAAATATGTCATGGGTACATATATCTTCCACTGCGGTGTTGTAAGTGTTGTAAAAAAATCCAACATCAAACGGGACAACTGGTTTGGATATTTATTCTGATGTAATTTGTTTTATCGTTTGTTTGGGTGGGTTTTTTTGGTGGGTTTTTTGTGTGGGTGTGGGTACTTTCTGGCATGCTTCAAGCACGCCTGTCGTGGGTACAACCTCCGACTTCACCAGAGTTCTGTCCATGACGGAGCATATTTTTGTGGATGTGGGTAATTTCTGGCATGCTTCCGTCAAAGGACTGTTCAAGCACGCCTGCCGTGGGCACAAGCTCCGATTTGCCAGAGTTCTGTTCCTGACAGAGCAGATTGATTTTGGGGTGTGTGGGTAATTTCTGGCATGCTTCCACCAAATAACTGTTCAATCACGCCTATCGTGGGCACAACCTCCGACTTTGCCACAGAGTTCTTTGTTGTTAAATGATAAACAGTGCCTTAAATATAGGACTGTCTGGCACACGTGACATAGGCAGGCTCATACACACTGCTGGAGGGATGGGGGAGGGGGCGAACCACAGAGTCCATCAAATATTACAAATATTCTTGTTTCTGGTCATATATCTTCGTTCCAGCTAGTGCACCATGACTGGTGTATTAAAGGACGTGGTATTGGTTATCCTGTGTGGGATGATACATATAAAAGATCCCTTGCTACTAATGGAAAAAATGTAGCGGGCTTCCTCTCTAAGACTGTATATATGTAATTTTTTTTACCAAATGTGCTCTAGTGGTGTCGTTAAATAATTTTCCCAACTAAAGGCTTTCGATCTCTCACACTTTCATGCTCCGATCTTAAACCCGACCACTCTGAGCTGGCTTCCGCCGGGTCTGTGCGTGATATATTCTAAGGTCCCGTTTCTCAACCATGTTCTAGTGAATTGTGAACAAAACAAACGAAAAGGATAAAAGAACACTTGCGTAGCTGAGAAGACCAACACGTTTCACCCGAAAATAAGTACACATTTTAAAAAGCTAGGTACGCCCATCCCAAACAGTTTCAATCATATCCGAGAACAAGTCCGTGCTTATATGTGTGGACAGATAAAACGTTTTGAATTGTCATATATGTTTGTTTAGAAGGATGTATTTTCATTAAAAAAATTAATATAGATGAATAGCTTTTCGTGGAACAACAATTCACCGTTAACGGTTCGGTCATGACAGCGATTCAAATGAAAACGAACACGAATTCATATTTTTGAGTCGAATCAAGAATAAAAAATAAAAAATACACTACTGATCATGTATATATGGGTAGCTTAGTTGTTCCACATTATCACACGGCACTAAGTACATATCTTGAAAGCCTATACACCTGTAGCTAGTTTACGCCTATACCAAACACTTCAAATCGTGTTTAACGACGATCCAACGCTTGTGTTTGTGGTTAGATGAAGCGTTTTTTAACACACATAATGTTGATTCAGTATCTTGAATGTTATAGTACTAGAACTGGACAAAGGCCATGGTATATGCTTATAAAAGATCCCTTACTGCAGTGTTCGAGATTAACAGTATCCCGATATCCCGGGGATACCAGAATTTAATTTTGGATACCAGACTTCAAGAACCCAGTATCCCACGCAAGTATAATACAAGTTTGCAATTTATAAGGAATCGCGACTGACAACTTAAAAAAATTCTAGGTGTTCTAGGTGTCGCGTGAACAGTACATGCTGGTACATATTTTAGTGTTCTTTCTGTTTAATATTCTGACAATATTCTCCGAAAGTAGATATCTTTGAAAATGTTTCAAGCGGGAACACCCCTGCAGCACCAACTGCAAGAGGAGGACACCCCTCACACACCCACCCTCTCCGCCGACCCAGTGTCAAATTCCTTACGACGCCTCTGTTCTTCTTTCTGTTTTTCTTCTAAAAGTGAAATGGCCCAGGAAAAGGATTTTTATTGCCTAAAGTCCGTGTAACTTGAATTTGAAACCCACAACGCAACTGCAATGAATTAAAAGGCAATTTCTGTTCTTATAAGCGTTGATATTCCAAATAAAACGAAAATATGCTAATCGTTTTTATTTTTAATAATAGCAGAATAATTTTAAAAACTAAAAAACTAAACTAAAACAAAACAAAACAAAACAAAAAAATTTCAGTCTGAAATAGCAAAAACAAAATTAAATACAAATATTAACTGCTACGCGTCATCTGTGCCAATAATATCTGTCCTTCAATACAAGTTTGAACAACGATATTCAGTTACAAAATCACGCGCTTCTGTTTGCATAGCCACGTGTCAAATAAACTATACTAAACGTCAACAGAAACGCAAATTAATGTTTATTATGTGGATAAAGTTCGGTTAGGTTTACATACATGCGCTCACTCTGTGAAATGATTAAACAGTATACCAATGATAAACATGATACCAATGATAAACAGAATAACATTGATAAACATGATACCAGTGATAAACACTATAACATTGATAAACATGATACCAGTGATAAACACTATAACATTGATAAACATGATACCAACGAAAAACAGTATACCAATGATAAACTACACAAATGGTAAACAGTATACCAATGGTAAACAGTACACAAATGATAAACATGATAAACAGTATACCATTGATAAACCGTACACCAATGATAAACAGTATACCATTGATAAATAGTACACCAATGATAAACAGTATAACATTGATAAATAGTACACCAATGATAAACAGTATAACATTGATAAATAGTACACCAATGATAAACAGTATACCATTGATAAATAGTACACCAATGATAAACAGTATACCATTGATAAACCGTACACCAATGATAAACAGTATACCATTGATAAATAGTACACCAATGATAAACAGTATAACATTGATAAACAGTATACCAATGGTAAACAGTACACCAATGATAAACATGATACCAATGATAAACAGTATAACATTGATAAACAGTATACCAATGGTAAACAGTACACCAATGATAAACATGATACCAATGATAAACAGTATAACATTGATAAACAGTATAACATTGATAAACATGATACCAGTGATAAACAGTATAACAATGATAAACAGTATAACAATGATAAACAGTATAACAACGATAAACCATATAGCAATGAAAAACAGTATACCATTTGATAAACAGTATACCATTGATAAACAGTATAGCATTGATAAACATGATACCAATGATAAACATGATACCAATGATAAACAGTAAAACAATGATAAACAGTACAACAATGATAAACCATATACCATTGATAAACAGTATATCATTGATACACAGTATAGCGTTGATAAACAGTATACCATTGATAAACAGTATAGCGTTGATAAACAGTATACCATTACCAATCTGTAATTTTTCTAAATCTCAGTTGATATGTGTTAATCTCTTTAGAAAGGAAATAATAATAATAATAATAATAATAATAATATTTCCGTTTAAAACATTTCGCGTTTCGTTTGGTGCCCAGTATATGTCATAGTGTATTGTGTTGTGTAGGCGTGACCGACAGCTGACCGAGATCAAATCAAGTACTTGGACAGATTGCTTCTTAAACGAACACCACGCCCAGTCTTACAAACAGTTAAAGAGACTGTCACGAGGTTTTCAGCCATTGTAAGAAAAACAAAATTGATTTGTTAACGACACCACTAGAGAACACTATTTATTAATCATCGGCTAGTGGATGTCAAACATTTGGTAATTTTGACATATCGCCTTAGAGAGGAAACCCGCTACATTTTGTCATTAGCAGCAAAGGATTTTTTTATATGCACCATCCCACAGGCAGAATAGCACATACCACGGTTTTTGATATGCCAGTTGTGGTGTACTGGCTGGAACGAGACCATTGTAAGATGTTTCTGGCCAATATAGCCTTTTTGGCGACTACAGTGACACATTAAATACATTTGATATTTAGAAGGAAGGGAATATTTCTATTTAACGATGCACTCAACACATTTTATTTACGGTTATATGGCGTTAGACATATGGTTAAGGACCACACAGATATTAAGAGAGTAAACCCGCTGTCGCCACTTCATGGGCAACGTTTTTCGATTAGCAGCAACGGATCTTTTATATGCACTATCCCACAGACTGGATAGTACATACCACGGCCTTTGTTACACCAGTTATGGAGCACTGGCTGGAACGACAAATAGACCAATGGGCCCACCGACGGGAATCGATCCTAGATCGATCGCTCATCGGGAGAGCGCTGTACCACTGAGCTACGTCCCGCACCTTGATATTTAGAATGCCAGTGCCTGTATATTCAATGTGTTTGTGGTCGTTTGCTGTTTCCAGCACTGATTTATATTTTATCTCATATGTTTTGTTGTTTTGGGGTTTTTTAAAATCCCTACGTAGACATTATTTGGAGGTAGAATCCGGTTTGGGCTACTACAAACTTTAGGACGACAACAAACGCTGATATTGTAAACAAGAAAATGTATTTAATATCATATATAAATTTAATCCTCAAAAAGGCTATTTTAGCCAGAAACATTACAGGGGCGGAACGTAACCCAGTGGTACAGCGTTCGCTCGATGCGAGGTCTGTGTAGGATCGATCCCGTCAGTAGGCCCATTGGGCTATTTCTCGTTCCATTGCACGGCGACTGGTATATTAAAAGGCCGTGGAATGTACTACCCTGTCTGTGGGATGGTGCATATAAAAGATCCCTTGCTGCGTCGTTAGATAAAGCATTTCTTTCTTTCTTTCTTACAATGGCAGCAAACTCGGGACAGTCCCTTTAAACAGCAGGTAAAGAAGTTCGCATCCTGATACCAGCCCAGTTGAGACGTGTGAGGCCACTATGCCGACTTCCTTCTCCGTCACCGTTTACATCAACAACTGATCATTCCTTCTCCGTCACCGTTTACATCAACAACTGATCATTCTTTCTCAGTCACCATTTACATCAACAACTGAACATTCTTTCTCAGTCACCATTTACATCAACAAGTGATCATTCTTTCTCAGTCACCGTTTACATCAACAACTGAACATTCTTTCTCAGTCACCGTTTACATCAACAACTGAACATTCTTTCTCAGTCAACGTTTACATCAACAACTGATCATTCTTTCTCAGTCACCGTTTACATCAACAACTGAACATTCTTTCTCAGTCACCGTTTACATCAACAACTGATCATTCTTTCTCAGTCACCATTTACATCAACAACTGAACATTCTTTCTCAGTCACCATTTACATCAACAACTGAACATTCTTTCTCAGTCACCATTTACATCAACAACTGATCATTCTTTCTCAGTCACCATTTACATCAACAACTGATCATTCTTTCTCAATCACCATTTACATCAACAACTAATCATTCTTTCTCAGTCACCATTTACATCAACAAGTGATCATTCTTTCTCAGTCACCGTTTACATCAACAACTGATCATTCTTTCTCAGTCACCATTTACATCAACAACTGATCATTCTTTCTCAGTCACCGTTTACATCAACAACTGAACATTCTTTCTCAGTCACCGTTTACATCAACAACTGAACATTCTTTCTCAGTCACCGTTTACATCAACAACTGAACATTCTTTCTCAGTCACCGTTTACATCAACAACTGATCATTCTTTCTCAGTCACCGTTTACATCAACAACTGAACATTCTTTCTCAGTCACCGTTTACATCAACAACTGAACATTCTTTCTCAGTCATTGTCTAAACTAATAACTCATCACTAACCTGTCTAGGGCTGACAGTCCAGATAGCTGAGGTGTGTGCCTAGGACAGCGTGCTTGAACCTTAAATGTATATATAAAGTTTAATTTATTTAACGACATCACTAGAGCACATTGATTTATTAATCATAGACTATTGTATGTCAGACATTTGGTAATTTTTACATATACATGTAGTTTTAGACAGGAAACGGGCTATATTTCTTCGATTAGTAGCAAGGGATCTTTTATATACACAGACAGGATAGTACATACCACGGCCTTTTGATATACCAGTCGCCGTGCAATGGCTTGAACGAGAAATAGCCCAATGGGCCTACTGACGGGATCGATCCTACACAGACCGCGCATCGAGCGAACGCTACAGTGGGTTACGTTCCGCCCCTGTAATGTTTCTGGCTAAAATAGCCTTTTTGAGGATTAAATTTATATATGATATTAAATACATTTTCTTGTTTACAATATCAGCGTTTGTTGTCGCCTTTGATATACCAGTCGTGGTGCACTGGCTGGAACGAGAAATAACTCAATGGGCCCACCGACGGGGATCGATCCTAGTCCAACCGCGCATCAAGCGAACACTTTACCACTCAGCTGGGCTACGTCCCGCCCCAATGACGATAAGTTTGTTTGTTTTATTTAACGACGCCACTAGAGCACATTGATTTTTAATCTTATCATCGGCTATTGGACGTCAAACATATGGTCTGACACTGGTTTTAGAGGAAACCCGCTGTCGCCACATAGGCTACTCTTTTTTTACGACAGGCAGCAAGGGATCTTTTATTTGCGCTTCCCACAGGCAGGATAGCACAAACCATGGCCTTTGTTGAACCAGTTATGGATCACTGGTCGGTGCAAGTGGTTTACACCTACCCATTGAGCCTTGCGGAGCACTCACTCAGGGTTTGGAGTCGGTATCTGGATTAAAAATCCCATGCCTCGACTGGAATCCGAACCCAGTACCTACCAGCCTGTAGACCGATGGCCTGCCACGACGCCACCGAGGCCGGTCCAATGACGATAAGGACAAACTAAGTAAATATTGATATTCAAGAAACAGGTAAGCCAGAACGTATCCAGTGCAGTGTAGACGAACTATCTCAATTATTGAAATTAAACGTCTCGCTACCCAGATCGTAGTAATTGCAAGCATTGCTTAAATTGCCTATACATGTACATTACGTAACGAAGAATGCACGCCGAAGTAAAGATGTTCCAAAGATCGATTATAATCGAAAATTTATCGATTTGATGATCGATTATAAAAATCCATAATCGATTGTGTGGGAAAATATTAAATGTAATTGAAAGAAAGGCATGTTTTATTTAACGACGCACTCAACACATTTTATTTATGATTATATGGCGTCAGACATATGGTTAAGGACCACACAGATGTTGAGAGAGGATACTCGCTGTCGCCACTTCATGGGCTACTCTTTCCGATTAGCAGCAAGGGATCTTTTATATGTACCATCCCACAGACAGGGCAGTACATACCACGGCCTTTGATATACCTGTCGTGCTGCAATGGCTGTAACGAGAAATGACCCAATTGGCCCACCGACGGAACTGTAATTCTGGAAGGACTTTCCTTTGGCACTGTCACTAATCCTAACCCTATTTATGTTAAGTATTTATAATGTTCTTTATATGTGACAGTGCCAAAGGAAAGTCCTACCTAATAAACAAATTGGTTAAAATGGAAAGGAAATTTTACAAAACTTATAACCCCAAAACGATAGAATTATTTCGGACTTTACCTGAACTATTCAACAAGCAAATTCTCAGCAATGGATGGCTGACATTAGGTATGTTACACGTGCTGAACGTGATATCTGTTATTAACGATTTAGCATTCGGCAATCTTCGTTGTATTCCGCCTGATCAGGTTTATAAGGCTTAAAAGTTATTTCGGTGATGCATTTGTGTGTCCAAGGAGCGGGACGTAGTCTAGTGGTAAAACATTCGCTCGATGCGCGGTCGGTCTGGGATCGATCTCCGTCAGTGGGCCCATTGGGCTATTTCTCGTACCAGCAATGTACTACCCTGGCTGTGGGATGGTGTATATAAAAGATCCCTTGCTGCTAAGCGAAAAGAGTAGCCCATGAAGTGGCGACAACGGGTTAACTCTCTCAATATCTGTGTGGTCCTTAACTACATGATTGACGCCATATAACGGTAAATAAAATGTGTTGAGTGCGTCATTAAATAAAACATTTCTTTCTTTCGTGGGCTAAAGCGTTGTCCTTGTTTACAGCGTACAATTTAATTCAATTCAATTCATTTATTTTGGCAAGACGGTAAATAGTATAACAATAACGGTAACTACAATACAGTACTATAATTATAAGATAATAGTAAATACTTTTTGTACATACATTTAGAGATATATGTATAGGACGATTGAACTGAATTGAATTGACTTTCCGAAATATTGTATGTTTGACTCGTTGATAACTCCATCACACACAACAGGACTTTAATTAATTTGGAAGCTAACATATTAATCACAATCATTATAGTCTATGGGCCGAATTTACAAAGCATCTTTATGTCTTACAGGTAGTACTAAACCAAATAACTTCCGCAAGTGAACACCACAAGTCCTGTGTTTGGTGATCAATGTGAGTGTGTTGGTTGTGAAAAGAAAGTTTCATCTGGGCAAAAAATGTATGCAATTTTATTTCATCTAGTACCAATGTGTCAAGTAGCCTTGTCCTTGAAACATGTATGGGGTTCGAATCCCCGACCTAATATTCAAAGTTCTAATTGCATTGTTGTCAACTGCAGATTCTTGAAAAAATAATTTACAGTTATAACAATAGTGTGACGTCACAGGTGTGAATTATTATTGTCATACACGTCTGTTTCCATTTGGGTTCGATCATCGTTCCATCGAGTGGTACTAACTAAACAACCATAAGCTCGAACCTGGACCCGAAAGACCGTGGTTCTTAGTGTGCTTGTCTATACCGATAACATACATTGCACTTGTAACTTGCTACCTAGTCTAGTTGTGCACATATAAATATTTCCATTGAATGTTTATATAAACTAACTTATATTTGCGGAAACGTATCACGCTATGGTTGTATGGGAGATAAAGCGTGTATCTGTCTGGATTTTAGTATTATACGTCTCGCGGACATGCACGACTTCATGATAGGCGAATTATTTTATTTTATTTTATTTTTTTGGGGGTGGGTGGGGTGGAGGTGGATGGCATTACGACCAGGTAAACTTCAAATGTCTTAATATAACACAACATATAACCCATTCAAAATAAATAAGTGTGAACAGTTTCATGTTGTTGGGTTTTTTGTTATTATTATGATTAGTTTTTTGTTGTTGTAATAAAACAACTTCCAGGAGTCGCGTTCGAGTATGATGACCAATTACTAACATTCAATTTAGCCTTGAGACTGTTTTTAAGCTTCAGGGCGATAGAGCACATGGCTAGGGCATTGGAGTAATTTACCGCACGGCCGCCGTTAATTTCGAGCTATGACGGGTGCGAGCGAGCGCGCATGTGTTCAATTACTTATTATAATATTATGTGCGTTTCAGACGAAGAAGCGTTTAGTTAGGCATGGACGACCGAATCTATAAGATCTTTATGATTGGCGAATTTAATGCAAATGTATTTGAACGTGACCATTTTAGAATTGATCACCTGTGTACCAGCTTTCAATTATTTCAATTAATAAAAGAACCCACACGAATCACACAGAATAGTAATGGTGCTCTTGAGTTGGTGTTTGTTTCGTTTCCGTTAAATATTGTTAATTGTGTTCTTACACACCGGCCTCGGTGGCGTCGTGGTTAGGCCATCGGTCTACAGGCTGGTAGGTGATGAGTTCGGATCCCAGTCGACGTATGGGATGTTTAATCCAGATACAGACTCCAAACCCTGAGTGAGTGCTCCGCAAGGCTCAATGGGTAGGTGTAAACTACTTGCACAGACCAGTGATCCATAACTGGTTCAACAAAGGCCATGGTTTGTGCTATCCTGCCTGTGGGAAGCGCAAATAAAAGATCCCTTGCTGCTAATCGGAAAGAGTAGCCCATGTAGTGGCGACAGCGGGTTTCCTCTCATAATCTGTGTGGTCCTTAACCATATGTCTTACGCCATATAACCGTAAATACAATGTGTTGAGTGCGTCGTTAAATAAAACATTTCTTTCTTTTTTTCAGTTCTTACACCTTTTTGTAGTGACCATTCTCCTGTTGTTTCTGAACATAGAACGTATTAATAATATGTGATCAAAAAATGGTTGGTTAAGCTTAGTGTGGGAAAAAACTTAGGCTACGTCCTTCAGTCGTAAAATATGAACGTGACAAATAATCCAAACGTAGTTTTAGATGATGTTCAAATATTCGAGGTTGAAGTGGGACTCACATTCCACAAGTCTGGAGATTGGGAGTTTGATATAAAAAGTATTACGAATACGACCAGTAAAATGATTAACTGTATCCGATCCTTTGAAGTTAAAAGTTTGTTTTGTTGAACGACACCACTAGAGCACATTAAATGTATTAATCATCGGCTATTGGATGTCAAACAATTGGTCATTCTGCTACATTTTTTAATTTTATTAGCAACAAGGAATCTTTCATATGCACTTTCCCACAGAAAGGAAAGCGCATGCCACGGCCTTTGACCAGTTGTGGTGCACTAGCTAGAACGGGAAATAGCCTAATGGGCCCACCGACGGGGATCGATCGTACACCGATCGCGCATCACGCAAGCGCTCTACCACTAGGCTACGTCTCGCTCTCGACCATTTAAATACAGGCTACCCAAAAGGTTGTTGGATAAAATATATAGGTAATTTATTCTGTCCGTGTGACTACGCTAATATCCTTTGGGATAACTGTTCTCTGTAACTAGCACTCTCTCTCTCTCTTGAAAACATTAATTTAGATTTCCTCCGAACGATTCGTGGTGCTGTTCGAGGAACACAACACCAGCTTCTTTACAAAGAAACTGGATTTATATCGTTAAAGGAAAGGAGACGTCAAAATTATGTATGATGTACAAAATTGCTAATAATGTAGTACCCACCTGCTTGAGATAAATACATACTCTATACGTAAAGTTGATTAATTGCAAACATACTAAGGTCGAACAGAGTTCTTTGCGGACTATTTCTTTCCTTCTGCTGTTAAACTACGGAACAGTACAACACTTGAAACTAGGAAATCTGTACCATTAAACGAATTGGTCATACACTCCGGAAACCAGCATCGAATATCACCAGGCAGGCTCTGACATAGAACCCACAAGGCAGAAGAAAAAGAGGCCGCCCAAAGAACACATGGCGAAGGGACCTCCAGGTGGACACCAAGAAGACAGGCCCCTGCGCGTGCTGTAACCTCACCGTGGTGCAGGGGTGTAACATTCTCTTTGAGAATGGCCAATACAGCACAAATTGAGTAAAAGTCAGTATCTATCTGTGATATTTATGTTTTTGCACGGTTCTTTACACTGTGTTTTTGTTTAACTGTTGAATTTTTATTATTGATGTTGATCATCACTTTAGATTTGCATTTACCATAGTTTGACACCCAATAGCCGATGTATTTTTCGTGCTGGGGTGTCGTTAAACATCCATTCATTCATTCCAAGAAGACAGGATACACCTGGAGGCAGCTTGAAACCAGAGCCCAGGACAGACAACTCCGGAAAACTGTAGACAATGGCTTATGCCCCAGAAGGGACGACGGGCATAAGTAAGTAAGTAAACAAATTTAAGACACTACGAAATAAATAAGTCTGATCCCAAGGCACCATCTTATGTCTATGTGGGCGACAGAAGGTGACATATATTACACTGTCGACTCCGCTTGGGTATTAGTGATTAGTATACCATCAAATAAAATCACATAGTATGTAAGACACATACATACATGTACATATATGTTACTATTGTCGTCAGAAAACAACTGGGATTTAAGCTGCTCGTTTCAAAACAAGACAAGACAAGAATTTATTACACTCAGGCCGTATTCTACGGCACATGAGGACATGGCTGTATTCAATGGTAGGACATGGCTTACAGGAGCAAAAATAGTCGAAGTATAATATTGGTAGTAGTACAGATATAATACAATTGCGAAAATTAGTAAATATATTTTATCAATGGTATATAAATATAGCTTATGATGTAGTAGAAAAAAAAAAGTTATATGTTTGCTACATATAGAGTTTGGGGTGGGTGTGTACGAAACATAACATCCATGAAACCATTTCGAGATCTCAATTATACACGGCACTGGAAGTGAGAAACATGCACTGTTCAAAACTATGTACTTTTTTCCTGTAATGTTTTGTTCAGACGGTAAGATATCGTCTTTGACTACCCTAGTTCCGCACAAAAAAATTGTCATCCTGTTCATTGTAAGACCCCGCACTTGTTTCAAGTAGCAGTTCCTTTCCTTTTAACTTGTTTTTCGTGCTTATATCCAGTTACGGTCCAAGCACGCTGTCATGGGCACACACACGCACGCGCGCACACACACACACACACACACACACACACACACACACACACACACACACCTCAGCCATCGGGGCTGTCTGTCCTGGCCACTGAGTTATGGGTTAGTGGTTAGCGAGAGAGAGGAGGGTGTAGTGGTCTTACACCTACCCATTGAGTCGTTTAAAACTGGCTCTTGGTGGGAGCCGGTACCGGGCAGCGAACCCTGTAACCACGACGCCACCGAGGCCGGTGAAAAGTAGTAGTTTAATACAGGAATTTACTGGCCAGATGAAACAACATTGTTAGTAGCAGAGGGGTCACTTGAGCCCCATGTGTACTCGTTGACCCTGAGGTCACGTGACCTGGGCGTGGCCTCTTCTGATCTAAGCGTAGGGTGTGACGTCACTGGGACGCTAACCTTGACCTACTTAGAGTACCTCTGGGTTAATGGCTTGGACAGCTGTGGGTGTGGGAACATGACCTTTGTGTCAGGAAACGCTGGATGTCGACCAGATTTAGGGGTGTGTTAACCGTCGGGGGTTCTTTGATGTACTGGAAACAGATGATGCGGAAGTCGTTAATGTCCCATAGAGTGATGTCGAATGACGGGGGGGGGGGGGGGGGGGGGAGTATTTCCAGGATACATCTGCTGTGCCAAGGTTAAGACTTGCTGCTTGTCGATGGGGTTGTTGAACAGTGCCAGGTAATGACAGTTTCTTCTCCGTGTAGGGTCTTTGCTGTTACAGAGGTTCTGGTTGATGGCAATCACCGAGAGGTTTCTGTGGTGACTTCCTTCCGTGAACAGATCGCTGATACGAGAGTCTTTTCCAGCTGTAGACACGATGAGATTTCTGACTCTGGGGTCCAAATAACGATCCTTTTCCAAATTCTCGGGTATCCCTTGAACAAATTTCACTCGAGCATACCATTTTGATCGTATCATAGAGAAGTTGCCATGTTTGTAGAGCCAGTTGATGCGCTGGGGAGACGGGTGGATTTTACCATCCCTTAGCAGTTAGTACAACAAAAATGTTTTTCCACACGACGTGGGTCCCGACACGATCATGGTGAACGGATGTAACAATCTTAGGGGCTGCTGCTGCTGCTGTTGCTGTTGTTGCTGCTGCTGCTGTTGCTGCTGCTGCTGCTGTTGTTGCTGCTGCTGTTGTTGCTGCTGCTGCTGCTGGGAAGGCTTATTTTCAGATTCCAAGAGTCCATGTTTATTTCGTACATGCCGAGTTAGGTCGTGGGTCCAAATATATTTTTTTTCGCAAATGTGACACTGATTTATGGTGTTGACTGTTGAAGTGTTCGACGTGAACTGGCGATGTTGAAACTGCCATGCCCCCTTTTATAGTCTTCTCAGAAATGCTTGTGCCGTTTTTGACCAGTCTGCTCTCGTCGTTTCTGTTCCACGCCGCTCTGTTCTCGTTTCCGTTTCTGCTGAGCCTTGGCTTGTTCTACCACCTGCTGCGCTGGGGAGACCATGACGACTTTAGGTGTCGGGGGCTTGTTCTGTTCCTCTTTTTCTTTTTTCCAAGTGGGATCGTAGAGTTCTAGACATCGATCCACGCTGTACATCATCTGACTTTTCCCACCACGCTGCACTGGAAAATGAAGTGAAGTTTGCCTTGGGCTTGTAAAAGCGGGTCCACTTGTCCGCGTCGGGAATGTACAACTTGTACTGTTGCGCCCCTGAAGGTTCTATCTCAAATGACGATGTTACTCATTGCCCTTTTATTTATACTCTCTATAATTTCGCGCATGCGCACAAAGATTAAATTTTGTGTGACACGTATGGTCCATGCCCCCCATCCCAAAGAATAACTCGTGCACAGCGAGAGAGAGAGAGAGAGAGAGAGAGAGAGAGAGAGAGAGAGAGAGAGAGAGAGAGAGAGAGAGAGAGAGAGAGAGAGTGAGTCACCCTTACATTAATAACACACAAAACGTGTTATTCACGTTTATTTTACAAAACGAAAAGTAGCACACACATGTTTAATGTCTCAACACATTGTTAATGTAGGGACATCTTGGGGACAGCCTGTAATGTTCCATCACTGGATCGTCCATCTTCTGCCATCTGTAGGTGCGTAGTCCACAAAAGTAGCAGACGACGGCATCGTGGTCTCCCGTGTAGAAGAAACCGGCCTTGGCGAGTTCCTTCGGTTTCTGGCGTAACTGTATGGGCCACCACCCAAACGTGCAGAGTCGTCTGCAGAATCCTCTCATTTCGGGTCGATGACAGAACAAGTACTGTCTTGAAAGGCCATCCCATTCGTCATCGGCGTCGTAGGCATCATCATCGTAGGGAGCCGAGTCCGTTTTATATTCTCGAGCAGCATCCGTCTGATCCATGGGTTCTTCGTCCACGATTTCGCCAGGTTCACGAGCAGCGTCCGTTTGACCCGTGTCATTTACTTCTGGTTTGGTAGCCACTCTTTTGCATTGGATCGTGTGTCTTTCAGAACATTTGCATACCAAGACATCGTCACCGCTGCTGCTACAACTGTTGTTACTACTGCTGTCCATTCTCGAATATCCCGATGCCATCTCTGAAGCGCACGACTTCACTCTACAACGGTACTTACGACGCACAGTAACCACAGACTAAACAATATAGGTCTTCATCCATATCCGCATCATCTGTTTCCTGTACATCAAAGGACCCCCGACGATAACACCCCCCTAAATCTGGTCGATATCCGGCGTTTCCTGACACAAAGGTCATGTTCCCACACCCACAGCTGTCCAAGCCATTATCCCAGAGGTACTCTAAGTAGGTCAAGGTTAGCGTCCCCGTGACGTCACACCCCACGCTTAAGAGGTCACGTGACCTCAGGGTCAACGAGTACACATGGGGCTCAAGTGACCCCTCTACTACTATTGTATGACAGCAAACACTGTCACATTTATCACCAATGGCAGCGTTAACCGTGGAATGAAACAACATTGTATGACAGCAAACACTGTCACATTTAGCACCAATGGCAGCGTTAACCGTGGAATGAAACAACATTGTATGACAGCAAATACTGTCACATTTAGCACCAATGGCAGCGTTAACCGTGGAATGAAACAACATTGTATGACAGCAAACACTGTCACATTTAGCACCAATGGCAGCGTTAACCGTGGAATGAAACAACATTGTATGACAGCAAACACTGTCACATTTAGCACCAATGGCAGCGTTAACCGTGGAATGAAACAACATTGTATGACAGCAAACACTGTCACATTTAGCACCAATGGCAGCGTTAACCGTGGAATAAAACAACATTGTATGACAGCAAACACTGTCACATTTAGCACCAATGGCAGCGTTAACTGTGGAATGAAACAACATTGTATGACACATTTAGCACCAATGGCAGCGTTAACTGTGGAATGAAACAACATTGTATGACAGCAAACACTGTCACATTTAGCACCAATGGCAGTGTTAACTGTGGAATGAAACGGTGGGTGTACGTTGAACTTTGACTCAGCGAATTATTGTACGTTTGACTCGTTAATAACTCTATCACACACAACGGGACTTTAATTAATTAAATTTGGAAGTTGACATTGTTTAAACACCTGCGTTTAAGAAAAATAGGCTTCGTAAATTCGGCCCTATTTGTTTAATTTAAAGTTCTATACAACATATTTAATTTATATAATCCACATGGAGATTTTCAAACAATTAAAATAGATATATCTATACTGACGCCCAAAAGAAACTTTACAAGGCTTGAAATTGTATTGTAGAAAACCAACAAATGGTATGGTGGGATATGAAAACCAACATATAATATGGTGGGATATGAAAACCCACATATAGTATTGTGGGATATGAAAACCAACATATAGTATGGTGGGATATGAAAACCAACATACAGTATGGTGGGATATGAAAACCAACATACCGTACAGTATGGTGGGATATGAAAACCAACATACAGTATGGTGGGATATGAAAACCAACATACAGTATGGTGGGATATGAAAACCAACATACAGCATGGTGGGATATGAAAACCAACATACAGTATGGTGGGATATGAAAACCAGCATATGGCATGGTGGGATATGAAAACCAACATATAGTATGGTGGGATATGAAAACCAACACATGGCATGGTGGGATATGAAAACCAACACATGGTATGGTGGTATATGAAAACCAACACATGGCATGGTGGGATATGAAAACCAACACATGGAATAGTGGGATATGAAAACCAACACATGGCATGGTGGGATATGAAAACCAACACATGGTATGGTGGGATATGAAAACCAACATACGTTATGGTGGGATATGAAAACCAACATACGTTATGGTGGGATATGAAAACCAACATACGGTATGGTGGGATATGAAAACCAACATACAGCATGGTGGGATATGAAAACCAACATACGGCATGGTGGGATATGAAAACCAACATATAGTATGGTGGGATATGAAAACCAACATATAGTATCGTGGGATATGAAAACCAACATATAGTATGGTGGGATATGAAAACCAACATATAGTATGGTGGGATATGAAAACCAACATATAGCATGGTGGGATATGAAAACCAACATACAGTAATGTGGGATATGAAAACCAACATATAGTGTGGTGGGATATGAAAGTATCAGGAAGTTCAACAATGCACATAGTATCACATTGCATGTACTGCATGTATTGCATGCAAAACGTTAGTACGGTGGTTTCTAAATTGGTTCTTTTCAATTAGCAACAATATTGATCAAATTATTATAATTTTGGACGTCAATATATATATATCAATGCTCTGTTGTTCACCCCTTTATGACAAAGCAAATCGAGCAAGGCCGGCGATAAGTTAAATCAGCGTATCATATAATACTCACATTTATCAAAAGATGACACACATTATACAAAGAAAGAACGGGGATGTTTGTTTAACCCGTTTTCGGCTACTGGACTGAACTGAACTGAACTGAACTGACCTTTACGTATCGCATGACCGTACTTCAACGGCTCATATAAGGTACATTGTGTGAATGAATAACTCCCTGTCGTGGACAGAACTCTGGTGAAGTCAGAGGATGTGCCCACGACAGGCGTGCTTGAACCTGTCTCTGATGGAAGCATGCCAAATATTACCCACACCCACAATGAATAAATCATCTCCTGTATCCCTCCTGTCCCGGAATTAGTCACTGGCGAAAGAAATGAAAGAAATGCTTTATTTAACGACGCACTCAGCACATTTTATTTACGGTTATATGGCGTCAGACATATGGTTAAGGACCACACAGATTTTGAGAGGAAACCCGCTGTCGCCACTTCATGGGCTACTCTTTCCGATTAGCAGCAAGGGGTCTTTTATTTGCGCTTCCCACAGGCAGGATAGCACAAACCATGGCCTTTGTTGAACCAGTTATCGATCACTGGTCGGTGCAAGTGATTTACACCTACCCATGGAGCCTTGCGAAGCACTCACTCAGGGTTTGGAGTCGGTATCTGGATTAAAAATCCCATGCCTCGACTGGGATCCGAACCCAGAACCTACTAGCCTGTAGACCGATGGCCTAACCACGACGCCACCGAGACCGGTTAGTCACTGGCGATGTCAGAGGTTAAGTCTGTTTGCCTACTCGGTTGTAGGCAGATATTCCGCGTTTCCGTTTTAACATTAATTGTCCATCAGGGCAGATAGCGATTGTAACCGTCCACCTGTTTGTCTAGTTCTCGAATGACAGTGTACACGGGTTAAGGGCACATGCCCCCCTTGCCCTCCGCTTCCTACGCCAGTGAACAGTACATATAAAAGACCCCTTGCTGCTAATTGAAAACGTGCACTGGCTGGAACGACAAATAGCACTTTGCCTAATATCTCAAGGCCTTCTGAAAAAGAAAGTCCGGAAAAAACATTTTCATATCTCCTAAGTTCAAGGGCCATAATTCCGTCAAAATGAGTAAATCGCCATGGAAGTCAGACTTGATCTGTAACAGTACATGATAAAGCTATACACAAAATTTCAGCTCAATATCTCAAGGCATTCTAAAACATTCATCCGGAAAATGTGGGGCATAAACCAGAAACTCCATATGTATAAACCTGTGTACTGTATATTTTAGTTTTTAAAAGCGGACCATTTGCTTCAGCGGGGGGGGGGGGGGGGGGGGGGGGTGTCCCGAAACCTCCAGCCTATGTCCCTGCCTATAGCCCCTCCGGTTGGACCGACAGGGGACTAAAAAGAAGATGGGGTCTGCCCTACAAATTAAAGACCAATATCACTGATTGGCCGAGTAGGAATTATATTTGAAAGAATCGTTTTTAAGCCTCCTTATCACATTTAAGGATTGTCTGTTATTTCTTTTACGTTCATCGGGGTATGAACAAAGACAATCGTCCGCAAACTGTGTGAATAGGCGAAGCCGTTCTCACATAAGTTGGAGATGAATTTTCTTTCATACCCAGATGAAGGTGACGACAAATAAGAGACAATAGGTCTACTTATAATAAAATTTGAAAAATAGGCTTACCTACAATTAAATAATAACACTAATTTCATGTTTTATTTTGTATTATTATTTGGCTTTAAACAAAAACGCTCAATAAGACAAAATAAAATAAAATAAGGTGACGTCATCAGATATGACGTTCCCTGACATTATTGTTACGTTCATCGAGAAATGAATAAAATCGCGTTGGACCAAATGGGGTGACGTTAAATTGCAATGAACGTAACGGAAATTAATTATTTTTATATCCACTAATCTCTTTTATAAGTTTCAGTGTGCTTACCGCCCGAACCACAGCGCGTTATATCAATTAATAGAACTATATACAAAGATATGTTAATCGCTTGAATATAAGGCGCATTTATGTGCAGGTTTCTGTGGTATGTTATTGTCAAAAGCTTTTGACAGTCTGACAGTTTAATTTAGAAGCTATAGAAAACTGCATATATCAAACAGAACACAGAGAGGTTTTGTGAATTGTTCCCTATTCAACTATACAGTTAGTATATAGAGATTATTATCCGAGCTTGGTTTAAACAATATTTTATTTGCCAAAACAGCATACTGGGATTGGTCAGGCTTAGCCTATATTAAGACCTCTCCCTACAATTTACATGCGGATACATGTTTAGATACCACAGACTATAGTAGATTTAAAGGAGGAAGAAAAGAAGAGGGGATAGAGTGAAAGGTGTAGGTATAGTAAATAGAAAACCAGAACATTTTCTGTGGATTGGGGAATTTCTAGCCAAAAAATTTGTGTAAACTTTAGCCGAAAGGTTTAGTAGCAGTTATGTATTTTAAAGTAGTTTTAATAATGTTTTCATTTTCTTTTTCACTAAATTCTGAATTTCCTAATAGGATCTTCTTATAATTTAGATGTAAATAGTTTGACATGAAAGTGTTTCTTTGTTCAATGTATAGGGGACAGTGAAGAATGAAATGATTTGTATCTTCTATTGGATGGCCACAAGAACAAGAAGGATCATCTGAGATATAACGAAAAAAATTATGACTATTAAGATCACTGATGTCTAGTCGAAGTTTACAGTGGAGTATCTGCTCAAGTCTAGAACCCAGATAAAAATATCTAGCAACAGCTTTGTCCGATTCCTTTAATTGATGTTTAAAAGATGCCAATGATTTAGCTTTCCGGCCTTCAACATTTAATGCATTCCACAACCTTATTCCAGAAGGAAAAAACGACTCACAGTACAGTTTTGTACGACTTGCTACTGTTTTCATATTTTCTTTATTCCTTAGACCATATGTTCTATTAGAACTTGATAGAAAAAGTGATAAATAGGTGGGTGTACCATCATTGACAAGTTTGTACATCTTGCATAGCTTATGGCGTTTTCGTCTGTCTATTAGTGGGATAAATCCAGTTTCGTCATACAATTTTTGATGAGGTGTACCTTTAACTGCACCGCATTATCCGAGCTTGTGTGTCGTACTGATTTTACGATACGAGTGTCAGGATTATTGTATTGCCCGAGCGAGATCCAGGGTAATACATGAATCCGGACACGAGTTTCGTAAAATCAGTACGATTCACACGCGAGTGTAATCATTTCTTTATTATCCATATTATTATTGTAATTTTTTTTTTTTTTTATGATTAACAAGGCCTAAGGGTCGTCTCGAAATATTTCAACCACAACTAGAAACCCCCCCCCCCCCCCCCCCCCCCCCTAGCCAACGCCTCTGGTTGGGCCGTCTGAGCAGAACATGAATTATTTTGAAATCATTTGTTCCCTTTTTCTTCATTCAAATTATTTGTTTTGCTTCTTTTTATAAAGTTTTTAAAACACTTAAAATTATCTATACACAGTTTTAAAATATACCTACTTTGATGTTGGTTTTTTTTTGTTGGTTTTTTACTCAAAGCCTTTTAATCACATTTGGATTAGTGGTAATTAAGTGAATAATAAACAATATACAGTGAAACCAGTTTAAACAAGATCACTTTGGGGATCTAATATTATTTATCTGATTTAGGCAGGATCCAGTATTTACAGTGTAGCATGTTAGAAATTTAGAAAATTTGGAACCATGAAACTTGGCCGTTTTTGATAGGATTCTGGGGCCAATGATTCACAAATAAAAGGCCTCTTGGGCTCTGTTCGACAACAAAGCATGCTCTTTGCAAACGTCTTTTATCATTGCACTGCGAGATCGCAAAGTTGCAAGAGTTTAGTGAATTAAGCCCCTGGTTAGGCCAGGGTCCGATTTAGACAAGTTTCACTGTACGTGTATATACTCTCCTATCGGGGAGAGCAAATATAATAATAATTCTAAATTCTAACTTAAACAATGTTTTATTGTGTATTTAATAATATAATATATGCTATTAAAATTAATGAAAAACATTCATAATTACCATTACATCTCTTCAAAATTAATGTATTTAATAATATACATGTAATATGCTAATATTAATGAAAAGCATTCATAATTACCATTACATCGCTTCAAAATTAATGTATTTAATAATATACATGTAATATGCTAATATTAATGAAAAGCATTCACAATTACCATTACATCTCTTCAAAATAATGTATTTACCAATATAATATGCCATTAAAATTACAACAAAAAACTCCACAACACCACAAAGTTAAAGCTTGATGTTTCGTCTGTATAATACTATAAATTACATCTCTTCAAAATAATGTATTTACCAATATAATATGCCATTAAAATTACAACAAAAAACTCCACAACACCACAAAGTTAAAGCTTGATGTTTCGTCTGTATAATACTATAAATTACACCTCTTCGAAATAATGTATTTAACAATATAATATGCTATTAAAATTACCACAAAACCCCCCACAACACCACAAAGTTAAAGCTTGATGTTTCGTCTGTATAATACTATAAATTACACCTCTTCGAAATAATGTACTTAACAATATAATATGCCATTAAAATTACAACAAAACCCCCCACAACAACACAAAGTTAAAGCTTGATGTTTCGTCTGTATAATGCTATAAATTACACCTCTTCGAAATAATGTATTTAACAATATAATATGCTATTAAAATTACCACAAAACCCCCCACAACACCACAAAGTTAAAACTTGATGTTTCGTCTGTATAATACTATAAATTACACCTCTTCGAAATAATGTATTTAACAATATAATATGCCATTAAAATTACAACAAAAACCCCCACAACACCACAAAGTTAAAGCTTGATGTTTCGTCTGTATAATACTATAAATTACACCAGGTCATTTTGACGATGCCAGGGTTGCTACTTTGATGTTTGTATTGTATCACACTTTTCCCCACAGCTCTTTACACTGCGGTTTTAAATAATTATATACATTTTATTCTTAAAGGCATATTGTCACAGACCACTGACCTATTTAATGGTCTAAAAAAGTATTAACTGAACAAAAATTATTTGATTTGTCCCTAAATCTACTTTATTCAACCATCTTCAAAACCACCATACTCCACTTATTAATGATATTTTATAAAAATAATTAAATTATGGCAATGGTCCGTAATTCAAAAACTAAAATTGCCGAGGTTGACATGGATTTCACTCGATCATGGTTCAGTTAAGGCGACGCAATAGCTAGATTTGGTATCCAACAATTAACATAATTTTTATTTATTATCCATTTTTAGAAAAATAAGGTCGTTAAATCCATGACAGTATGCCTTTAATGTAGCCAATGTATGTTTGTGTTGTGTTTGTGTTAAACATTCATTCACGTTTTTATTCTTTTTTCTATGTATTTACTTTGTTTTGTGAGAGCAGGAGGTAACCCAGTGGTAAAACGTTCGCCTGATGCGCGGTCGGTCTAGGATCGATCCTCAAAAGTGGGCTCGTTGGGCGTTTTCTTGTCTCAGCCAGTGCACCACGACTAGTAGGTCTATATCAAAGGCTGTGGTGTGTGCTATCATGTCTGTGGGATGGTGCTTATAAAAGATCCTTTGCTACTAATAAAACAAAATATTGCGGGTTTCCCCTCTGAGAGTATATGTCAAAATTATCAAATGTTTGACATCCAATAGCCGATGATTAATAAATCAATGTGTTCTAGTGTTGTCGTTAAACAAAGATGGCATGGGTCGGGGCGGGGGGGGGGGGGGGGGGGTCTCATATTAAATAAGTGCAGTTCGTGCTGTTGCGCTGACAGTAAGGCAATAACAATACAGTGGCGGATCCAGAAAATCCATTGGGGGGGGGGGGGGGGCAATGACATGAGGCGGAATGCCAAGGAACTTTGGGGGAGGTTTAGAGGGGAATCATAAATTTACCCTCTGCACCGAAGTAAATGGGTCATTCCACAGAAAAGGGAAAAAATTCAGATTTTGATTTTCTTAAACATGAAACAACTTGAATATAGTTTTTATTTGCAGTACTATATTCAATATATATTTCTGCACATGAAATGATGGTTTGGCACGCTAATAGCCATTTCAGTTTGTATGTGTGTTTTTTAAAACTGTCACAGGTAAGAAATAGTGTCCACTAAGTTATGGACAACAGCAATATCAAACATTGCACTAAACATACACAGGGGACATTTTATATGGTACTACAATTTAGGCAAGCTGTCCTTTTCTATGAATTAATGTCACTTTGTTACAAGATAAGGTTATATTTTACGTAATCACCTAAATGTTTACTCTTATCATATATTTTCTTACAAACTATCATTTATCATTTGAAAAAATATTTTTTATATGTTGCAAGAAGTAGTTTTACTATATATCATCCAGCAAATCCTTTTACTGCCCTTGTAAATATATGCTAATATCCATTAACAACATACCTTTTAATTTAAAAAAAATACATTTGTTGATGAAAGTAACCTAGTGGACATGCGGTAACATAGTAGACCAGGTTTAACTTCCACTAAGTTACTTATAATAACCATCTAATGAACTAACTGACTTACAGTAAAAACTCTGATTATCTATATTTAATGATCAGAACAGGCTGATGAACTAACTGACTTACAGTAAAAACTCCGATTATCTATATTTAATGATCAGAACAGGCTGATGAACTAACTGACTTACAGTAAAAACTCCGATTATCTATATTTAATGATCAGAACAGGCTGATGAACTAACTGACTTACAGTAAAAACTCCGATTATCTATATTTAATGATCAGAACAGGCTGATGAACTAACTGACTTACAGTAAAAACTCCGATTATCTATATTTAATGATCAGAACAGGCTGATGAACTAACTGACTTACAGTAAAAACTCCGATTATCTATATTTAATGATCAGAACAGGCTGATGAACTAACTGACTTACAGTAAAAACTCTGATTATCTATATTTAATGATCAGAACAGGCTGATACTGATTGAATGTTTGTTTAACGACACCCCAGCACAAAAATACATATCGGCTATTGGGTGTCAGTAATAAGAATGAGTAACAAGGTCATATGTCTAAATACAGACAAATAATTATTTTACTGATGTGAGGTCATCATCAGGTGTAAATGATTCAATCGGAACTGACAATAAATAACATTTAAAATCTTAACTATTACACATTTAATTCAAATGAGTAAATGAATGATTAAAGACACCTCGGCATGAATATCATAATATTTGGAATCAACCAAAATGTTCCATGGACAGTGTTTCTGCCAGAAAGAAATGTATGGGTATGGCGCTATGGAATTGAATGCAACCACAGTATGAGGGCCTCCTCCAGAAAGAAAATGGGTTAAGTTTTGGGCTAGGGTTAAGACAATCTTACAGTGCTGATAAGAATAATTAATTTTGTCAAAAGTTAATTAAAACAAAAATCTACCTAAAAATGTGGGTATGGCGCCATACCCGTTTTACCCTCTGATGGATCAATATAACAAATACAAAACTGAACTACAAGCCAATACACATCTTTTTTTTAAATTTACTTAGCTGACAAAATCATATATTATTTCTGTTTTTATTTTTCAACACTTTTGAAACTGTATATGTTAAATGCATGCATGTGTACATGCTTATATCATTTATAAGATCTGGTCTCATAACTTGTGTCAGTTTGTTTATGCTTACTACCATTAGCAGTTGGTTTGGGAAGGAGACAAAACAGTTTTCATAAATATACCCATAAATGTCCTTATTGTTGAGGCAGAATGCACTCCACCTGTATAGCTGTCTCATTGTACAACCTTATAATGCCTTGTTTAACACTGAATCGTAAAAACTAAATACAGCCAGATACATTTAATGCAAAGATGCACGAATATCTTTCATTTGTAGTAGTTTGAGGTACAAGAATAAGGAGTGTACACATCAACAGCGACCCATGGGATTATATATACAAGAAGTCACTTCAGTGTTGATTGAGCTATTTGTGCTGTAATTTGAGTAAGAGTAGTGTTAGCCAATATTTCATAATTAACATAAACAGAAACTTTATTATGACTTAGGCTGATACACAACGGCATATGAGGTTCATGCAATGCATAATATAATACAGTGACAAGATGGTGTTTACAGGAGATAATATACGTGACTCTACAGAAGTTAGAATATAAGAACTCTGCAGAAAGAATGTATTTGCATTTGCACAGGTCAGCTATTGAACAAACATAACTGGCATCCCCCTGGTTAGAATTCAGTGTGTGTGTGTGTGGGGGAGGGGGGTATTTTTGGTTTGTTAATTTTTTATTTATTATTATTTACTTCGGTGACACTTTCATGTGCCAGGTAGAGAACACATTCATTAGGATATATATCACTAAATCAAACTGAAAAGATGCTATTAGTAATAAACTCAATAGTGCATACAGCAGCTATATGTATAACCATTAATTTATTTTAATCAAAATATTACCACAAAATTGAAATATTAATACAGTGCACACCATAACACCTGACCCTTAAAATGTTTTATATATCGGGACACATCTCTGACTTCCGACTATCCTAGTTCCACATAAAAAAGTTCATCCTAATTTTACTGGCACTCTGCATATGTTATAAACAGGGTATATAGTAATTAACTGGTACACTAGTAGTAGTTAAATAAAATCTACCTGTATTTATTAAAATAACTGAAAACAAGTATGTGTCCATCATTAACTATTAGTATAAATCAATGTGATGACAACTGTGATGTGTTTTATACTGGTAACTGATATACTGACAGTGTGGCCACTAAGTTACTCCGTTGTCCGCTATGTTACTAAAGTGTCACAAATTTACAGTAAAGCTAATGTTCTAGGACTACACTTTAAATAGGTAAACTATTATTCAGTATAAACATGTAGGAGACGTATTAATATTAACATTTTATTAATAACTCCATGTAATGATGGCATTTCTACCTGTTTGTCTACTAGGTTACCAACACTGGTCTACTAAGTTACTTTGTTAAAGGTAACTTAGCAGACAGTAACATAGTAGACATTTTCTTAAATGTCTCATCCTATGACCTTGCTTGTCTGACATATTACCACTCAGGCTTTTGTTTTAGGGTTTGGTATACTTAACCTACTTTGTGGTATAATGGTCAAACTCATTCAGTATATTGGTGGATTACTACATTGGTAACCTTGCAGACATATAATAAAGGAACGACTGACTCGCGTTTCCAAAATTGAAAATAAATTAGAAATGTGTCACATCTGATCAAAACCATGCTTCTCATTACTAACAGGGATTGCAATGCCATCTGGTGAGTATTTAAAAACATTCCATATGTATCTCACATTGACTATACTTGTCTAAAATAAAATAATAACATTGTGGACATAATAAATGGGGACACAAAGTAAATCCTAAATAATTTCTATAGTTTCAACAACTGTGTCATTTATATAATTGATTTCAACACTGGAAACAATCCAAAATAAAATGGTTTTGAAAGAAAAATAATACTACCTGTTTATTTGGTTCATACAACAGACTGCATGTATAGACTTACTGTTTGGGACAGTAACTTAGTGCACAAATTTGACAAAATTTGGTTTTTGACTGTCAGTTTCAGTGAAATAATTATTATTGAAATGATGAATGTTTATGTCCACAATATTTATTTTCATATAAAGATAAAAGTGAAGTAATTTGTTACTGAATAAATAGATGGGGACAAAATCATCCATAATTTTTTACCTTTTCTGTGGAATGACCCAAATACTAAACACACTGAAGGGAGGCGGAGGGGGGGGGGGGGGACGACCTATATTTTCTTACTGCAGGCCTGCTACAGACACATTTGCAAAAAAAAAAAATTAAAGTTTAAACAAGAATTTAGGCCTATATTATAATTATTTATTATAATTATTATATGTGTGTAATTTAGCAGTATAAACTTATTTTAAAATTAAAAAATAAATAAATAAGATGTAGTAGCTGTGGTATGGCAAAATAAATACAAGTATAGATAATATCCAAGCAACTAAGATTAAATGAAAAATAAAGACCACACAAATTTAATGATAAAGGAATATACTCTTTATAAAAGTTTATTCAAGAACTGGATGAATCGTTTTGTTGGGGGGGGGTTTTCATGGAAGATGATGGAATTGTGTATTTTATTTACAGTATAATGTGGGATTTTTATCACTGCACATGCTTTAACCATTTTGTTTGCTAAATTAATCTCTGCTGGTGTCAACAAGCAACAACATTAAAGTCAACGTAGTCACATTCTGTGAGGGAAGCCATGGAATTCCATCAGGTTTGTCGTTTTAATGACCCTACCCACAAGCGGCGCCTAGTCTCTTCTTTTGGAAATTTGTAAAACGATATTTTTTTTAACATCATGTTATGGTTTATGCAGCCAACTGCACAACATGTGTTAGGCATCGTGACCGTTAACTGTTGTAAATGATCGACCAAAGTTGCCTCATTTCACTATCAAACCATACGTAACTAAGGAGAAGCTTCACTGCGTCACGTGATAAACAATGGCGGTCAGGGGTCGAAGTACCCGTATGTTCGGTTCCGAGAATATTCGTTCCTTGTATTCACCCTGGCAAGTCATCTGTGATGTTTCTCCCAATGATCGACATGAGTGCTAGTGATGTTACATGCATTTACTCAACGCTGCAGTTTATCACGCCAATATAATGTGACATCAATTGTAACATTTGACCAACCTGTGACGGTATATGCTCTTAACTTGTTTTCGCCTGTGGCGATTTTTATTGTGTTAGAGGGCCGTGTACAGTTCCACATGCACTTAGCTAGCTGGGCAACTTGTTACGTAATACTTCGCGCGATCGGGCATTCCAATATGCACTTAGTCCAGCTGTGGAGGCCATGTGGCGAGTAGTTACGTAATACCTCTGCGAGTGCGGTTTTTACAACCGTGATTTGGCGACGATGGCGTCAGTAAGTCTGACGATCAGAGAGAAATATATCGACGCTAGTAGAGGTGAAATATCAGATGATAGGGGGAGGTACCGCCTTGTACCCCCAGGCCAATCCTGATTTATAATAAATAGCTAGTGTTTTGGAGATATCGAGGAGAACGAAAAGGACGGCTCCCAGGGAACGTAGTCCGTTGGACTTTGGTAAATATTTTTATTTCTGCTCTGTGTATAACCTTGATGTGATTGATGTGACTTTAAATATTTTGATACTGTATTATTCCAATATTCTTTAGACAGTGTCTTCGGTCATCTGACGAAGTAAATCGTAGACTTTTTGTTCTAACATTATACGAGTATTTGGTAATATAAAGCTTAGCCAGTCATCCTAGACGACCTAGGTAAACTGTAGGTTATTGTCTTTATTGTGATAAGTATTAATTCAGTGTTACAAGGTTACTGAATGAGTAGTTAGGGTTAATTAAAAATTAACCAGTTAGGAATGGTGTTGTAATTCCTTTATTAATTAACTTCTCCTGGAAGCGTTTCTCAATTATCACACGTGTGGGTGTGGTGTAACGGTGAAGTGATTCGCATATTGTGTAACTAGACTAGAGATTAACTAATTAAGTGATCAGTTCTGGGTTGTTATTATTGCTGTTATTAATTAACTACTACGGCTGTACATTTGTCAGCGTAGGATAATACAGATTCCAAAGTGTATTGTGTTTTGTTGTGTTTCTAGTGAGCTAAACGTGCTATAATAATATATACTTTATATAAGATCGTATCTCTGATCATACCTAGACGAGCCATACTAGGGTTTAACCGCCTGTTACAGAGAGATCTAATAGATATACAGTTAGGAGAGATATTTTGATAATCGTGTTTTATTCAGTTACGGGAATTATAGAATCCCCGTGACACAACCACTGTAGTGGAAAGCTCTCAACATTATCGATGCGGAACCTGTAACAAGCAAGTTGCATGATGTTGTCCTGAGCTTAGGTGGCTTTCATACACAAATGAGCTTTCTTGGATGTATCGGGCACCTCATGGCTGCATCTGGACTACAGCAAGTACTGGAATTAATCTATGCACCTAATGCAGTTGTACACATCCTTTCCGGTAAAGCAATTGCCCGAGCAGTTCGAGCACACCTCATTGTTGATGCTGCCCTCAATGCACTGGTGATATCCAACACATTCAATGTATCTCTATCAAGTCGGCTTGACGATCTGGATGACAGAGGTTTTCGAGGTACTGAAGCATTGGAGACTGAGGAAGGCAGACGTGAAGCGACTAGTGCACACATGTCTAGCAACCCTGACATGCAGGAAGTTTGTGATCTCTATGACAATCTTATGGAAGGTACAATGTCAGCAGCTGAAGTTTGCCAGGCAGACGTGGTGTCCAGAATCAAGAATCTTCTTGAAAAAAATAATCAAACCTTAAAGAACTCTTCTAGGACTGCTACACTCTGGTTGCACTATATGGACATGATGGATATTCTACGCATGTTTGTACGAGCTGAGCGTACTGGCAATTGGGCACTGCATCTTCATGCTGTTTCCGAAATGCTACCATATATGGTCGCATCTGGACATAACCTATATACAAAATCTGCACGTGTATATCTGCAACGGATATCCAACCTTCGAGGTGAATTTCCAGATGTCCACCAACACTTCGAGAACGGCATGCATGTGGTTAGACGGAGTGATCGTCTATGGGCTGGCTTGTCATCAGATCTGATAATAGAGCAAGTGCTAATGAGAAGCATGAAGACCAGTGGGGGCCTTACGAGGGGACGAGGCATGACTGAGCAACAGCGACTGACGTGGCTGATGTCGATGCCGGCTTGTGCTGAAGTGAACAGGGTGATGCAAGAATTGACAAGAATAAGCTACGACACATGAGAGCAGAACAAGGACATGACAAAAGCGAGACAATCCCGTGATTGGAAGGACACCCTGTCTGTTCTCGAGAATCTCAAGGAAAGGAGCCCTTTCAGTGATGATCAGACCCTCCGCAACATCTTCACAGGAGTACATGCCCACAGCACTGTCAACATCGACAAGGCAAAGACTGTTGGAAAGTCAATTCTGGATGGTATGGATGGGGAAACTGTTGCAGAGTATACCTTCAAGCGGAAACACCAGGTTGTCACACTAGATACCAAGTCAACGATTAAGATAGATGGCGAATCAGTGCAGACTGACCCACAGCTACTTTTCCAGCGACTGACAATAGCTGCAAAGACCTCAAAGGATCTTGAGGATGTCTTCAAATATGAATTGTGTACTCACCCACCAGCCCTCTTTGATCCCAATCTACTTCTTCGACAACCACAGAAGCCAGTTCTTGCCGATGCCATTTGGGCTCTTCTTACCCCAGATGACACAAGTATCACTGGTGAAATTCGATATGTGTTGGATGGTGGAGCACTCATCCAGCGCATCCCATGGACACTAGGGGCCACATACCTAGACATATGCCATGTCTATACTGAGTATGTTACAAGAAAATGTGGAGAAGCGGTTATTGTGTTCGATGGCTATGATGGAACATCAACAAAAGACATGACTCACCAAAGGCGAACTAAAAGCAAAGTTGGAGAAACCGTCACATTTGCAAAGGACATGCATATCGCGATGACCAAGGAACAATTTCTTGCCAACAGCATGAATAAGCAACGATTTATCAACATGCTAAGCGAGGAACTAGTGAAAGCAAACTGCCATACACATGCTCCTAGAGATGCCGACTTCCTCATCACTAAAGAACTGTGGAATCTGCTACACTTTCAGACACGGTATTGGTCGGTGATGACACAGACCTGCTGATCCTGCTTTGCTACCATGCCTGTCTCGACTCTCACAACATATTCTTCCGACCTGAACCAAAGAAGACCACCAAACATCATCGTGTTTGGAACATAAAAGCTGTCAAAGAACAGCTAGGTGCAGATGTATGTAATCATATCTTCCTTCACGCCATTCTGGGATGTGACACAACCTCGCGCATGTATGGAATTGGAAAGGGATTGTCCCTAAGAAAATTTAAGACAAGCCACCACTTTCGTGAGCAAGCAAAAGTGTTCGATGAAGAGTCAGCTTCCCAAGAAGCCATATGTGCTGCTGGAGAACAAATCCTGGTGAGTTTGTATGGTGGGAAAACTGAAGACACGCTGAACTCTCTGCGATACAAACGATTTTGCGAGAAGGTTGCATGCAGTAGTACTTCCCATGTCCAACCACAGAGTTTGCCACCTACATCAGATGCTGCGAAGTACCACAGCCTTCGTGTGTATTGCCAGATACAGCAGTAGAAGGGCTTTGATGATGGAATTTCACCAACAGAATGGGGATGGAGTGAGAGTAATGGTGGACTTATTCCTGTACAGACAGACCTGCCCCCAGCCCCACAAGAACTACTTCCTGTAATCAGATGTAACTGTAAGAGTGACTGTGGTAGTCCGAGATGTACCTGCAAAAAACATGACGTGGAATGCTCTCCAGCATGTGGCAACTGTCGTGGATCTGGTTGCAGTAACTCAAGTGGGCTTCTATTAGACGAAGATGACGAAAACAACGCAATGTACCTGTGACTTAATTGTGAGCAGCTGAAAAGGTATCAGGATAGTGATGAGCTACTGGTGATGTATGGAAATCTATTGGCTGATGGTTTTGATGCGCTATGAAGTAAAACCACTTCAATTAATACAAAAGTATGTATCATTATTGTGTATGAACTATATACATAAAGCTATAACAGAAAGTTTGAATTCAAATAGCTAATAGTTGAAACACCAGAAATTCAAGTAAAGTACAAGAGCACTGAAAATGTACAAAACATTGGGTTAGGGCCGATTATATGTACTTTCCGCTTCCAAGATGCCTCAATACTCTTACTTGTTTGTACGTGTTAAAGAGGACATCTTATATACAAACAGTTGAGCTACTTTCTGTAGCAATTTATGTGAGTTGCACGTATGATTGGATTGTTTAAATCTGATTTTTTTAAAAATAAGAAATCTAGTAACCATTTCCAAAATGGCCGCCATGGAAGGAATTTACGTTGGCTCCATATCTTGAAATTCTTAATATTCAGTCATTATCTGTTTGGGGGCCAAGCTTCATGCTTCTAATACATTTAGTAAGTATTTTAGTGCATCATTTCTGCGATACTAATATTTCTCGAAAAAGAATTTTAAAAATAGCCGCCATCTTGGATTTTATCGCTTTCTGATTGGTCGATTTTCTATAAAAAAAATAGTGTAGTAATGTGCACACCTCAACAAGCATAAAACCACCCAAAAGAATGCTTGTAGCAATTGTTTTTGGTGAGTTAAGCCGTATCTTGATTACTACATGTACAGACAAATCTACTAAAATGCACAGAAAGTTGTACGAGGGTGGGGTAATGCAGGAACGATTTAAAATACTTTCCCCTTGCAGGATTCATTAAGACTTTTTATATGTTAAAGAGGACATATTAATGTATATAAAACAGTTGAAATACTTTTTGTTGCAATTTGTGTGAGGTTTGACCTATATATCGCTCAAAATGCCTGGACTATTGATACACGTAGTCAAGATTACTGATATCCACTACTAGCGCCCTCTATTGGAACAAAATGTGTAACACCGATTATGTCCCTTACACGATGACATCGCTGACCAATCACAGCATCGGTAACATGTGACAATCTTGAAAGCAACATCAAAAATTAACCGCCAAACACGACACGTTTCCACGGACGCTGACGCTGCCATCTTTGTTTACAATAACAAGGGAATCTATAAGGAGCGTTGCGATTCGTTGCAATCAGATCTCACCGCATCCAATGAAATTTAAGCATTTTGTGGCACGATTTCTTGACGACATGTATCAAGGATGAATACGAGGAACGAATATTATCCTTGATTTATGAAGATGCGAGACTGGACGCTTGGGCTTGTGGTGACGTCAAGCCGGGAAGGACTGTACAGACGGCATTCTCTTCAGAGAAATGGACAATACCACCGTCCACAGAGTCCTTAAGATCATCGCCGGCGCCCATTACGTCGAGCTAGCTAAGACCCTGCTAGCCCAACACCAAGCAAGCTCATACCGTCAACACCAGGCGCTCATCTCGTCTCCATAGGCGCCAACCTCTCCGAGAACTTTCGCCTCCAGCTAAGGGCTCAGTCGGACTTTAAAACGTTATGGCCTCATTCAAAATTTTATGTTTATTTTTTTGTAAACAGTCCGACGCACTTTATTTTTAGATGCCCGTCTAAATTGCTCAAATCACCTTAAAACCTTTTTTTTTTTGGCCAACCACTCTAATTTTATTTGTTTAGACTTTAAAGGAGAGGACAATTAAGGCATTTGGCCAGGTATGCATATTCAACGATATATAATGCAGATTATTGCTTAATATCAACACGTAGGCCCTATAATCGTATAGTTAATTAATAAAACGGTTAAATGTGACGGCTATTATATATAACGGGCGCAGCCATTTTGTACCATCTCAGTGAGTACGCCCTCAGGCGAGCTGGTGGTTACGTAATACTTAACGCGTCACGTCAGGAATGAGCCTTAGAACTAGAGAAACACAATCTACCTGGTATTTGCGGGATGATAAATAGTCATACATTGCAATGTTCTGTAATAATATACATCCCAGTAAGCCAGCAATAAGTATATCCAGCACTATATAAAAAAAAAAAAAATACCATTGTTAAAGTGGCTACACAACAAGTCGAAACAATTAACAATGTTTTGCACATGCATTAACCTACGTACTGAAATGATATACGGAGTGTTTTCTTAGTTAATTGGTCTATGCTGTTAGTTGCTTCTACCTGTAATTCCTGATTGGCAGGTGTGTATTTGATTGGTAACCAGACGAGCCAATTAATTGACGCTGTCTAGACACAAAAATACATACCGGTATTGTGGAATATTACCTGTCGCCCCTAAAATTGTAATGGACATGGTTTATTACTGTAAATAGTTCTGTAAAACTATTGATCAAGTAGACTTTTCCATCTAAAACCACAGAACTGACCAATTACGTAGTCCCAAAAGAAAAGAAAAATTATCACTTGGGTATCGTGGGTTGTCGTTTTTGCTCCAACGTAGCATATCAATAGGCCTAATAGTGTACATTTTTCCTTTGGATTATTAAACAGAGAAAAATACTATAACCCCATTTTGTTCCGTTAATGCAACTTGAAATATATTTAGTTAAATAGTTTATTATATTATTACGTCATTTATGCTGTTTTACAAGTCAGGTTGATCAAAGAAAAGCGCCTTGTCGAAAATTACTGCTTTTGTTTACACTGTACATACAGGAGATGGTCAGGAGCTGACGTCACTTCGCCCCAAGCTATCCCACCAGACGTCACAAAAACGATACAAAATGGCTGCCCCCAGTTAGCAGGAATAATCATGTTTTTTAATTAACTCTAAAATTACGCGGTTTTCATTTGCTAAAGTGTCAGTATGTGTTGGTGGTCCGGGTATGCATCTTTCCAACACATAAGGCTCTTGTTTAAGTTGACCCTACCTTTAACGTTTTTTTGCCAGACATGGTAGAATGGATCAGCTATCTCATTAATGTTTTTGGCCTTAGGTCTTTGACCTACCTACTACATTTTTAGTCCAAATTCCGTCCACCTCAAACATACCTTTAAATTCCCATTCTTTTTCTTTTTTTTTTTGGTGTAAAATTCTAAATTGTCCTTTAGTATTCTGTCCCGGACCAGACCACTGGCTATCCAGAGACCTGGCCCATGACAGACATGCCCGAAACCTTAAAGGTATACACTCACTCTCTCACACTCACACACTCACACACTCTCACTCTCACTCTCACTCTCACTCTCTCTCTCTCTCACTCACTCTCTCTCTCTCTCTCTCTCTCTCTCTCTCTCTCTCTCTCTCTCTCTCTCTCTCTTTCAAACTTACGATACCCCCACCCCCCCCACCCCCTTTCTGGCCCGGACTTGGTCACTGGCGATGTCAGAAGTTACGCCCGAGTCAGGCGTGTGCGAAACCTTCGTGGTATATGCACACGTTAAACGAGTTACTCACAAGTATTCAGTCTACCACGCCATCGTAATTTACGGACCAATGTTGATATGCTCAACTGGTGTCGACCAACATAGCCAGATACGGTGAGAGGACACTTGATTGATGTGTACCTCACACATCCAGCGGCAGATCCAGAATTTTGGAACGGGGTGGGGGGTGGGGGGGGAGTATTATTGGGTTAAAGGTTGTTTTGTTTAATGACACCACTAGAGCATATTGATTGATTAATCATCGGTTATTGGATGTCAAACATTTGGTTATCAGGCGAGCGCTTTACCACTGGGCTACGTCCTGCAACTTATCACTGGGCGAAGCGTGTACTAGTCTATACCATCTGTAGTACACCGGTTGGATTGTGGGATCAAACCACTGGGTCTACCGACGAATAATCGATCACATGACCCATTGCGTCTCAGGTAAACCGTCTACCACTTAACTACAACCCACCCCCTCCCTGTATCCCCCAGCCCTGTATCCCCCAGCCCTGTATTTGGCACGAACAAATGAGCCCCAGATTTATAGCGCCCGAGCTGGGGTTTTTTTTTTTTTTTTATTGCTGGTGGTGGTGGGTGGTGGTAGTGGTGGTGGTGATGATAACACGCGATATGTCTGGTATGTCAATCCGAAGATTAATCGCAATGATGTTGCCCTATTTTAAGAGTTATAATTTTAGTATTACAGTAATTCGTTTTATTTGACAGTTATTTTGCCCCTAAGATAAACTGCAATAATTTTAGTTTGAAAAAACAAACATGTATGTTAATAATTACCAACATAATCGTATAACACTAACAAATATGTTGTTCAGTTTCGAAATGTTATATTTGGTAGAACCGTACCCTGATCAAAATCCGGGGGGGGGGGGGGGGGGGGGGGGGGGGGGGGGCACTACTTTTTATAAACAAATGAAACACTATACAAATTAAACCCCGAGATGTGTATGCTATTTCCAGAGTAAATAAAAATGAAAAAAGTGAGATTCTCGTGTGGGGGGGGGGGGGGGGGGGGGGGGGGGGGCAACCGCGGTGGCTATACAGGGGCGTAGCGTGAGCTGGACCTGGGGGGGGGGGGGGAGACCTTTTCTGTTTTGTTCTTGCACCACCAGAAACTCCATATGTATAAACCTGTTTGTTTTAGTTCTGAAAGCGGACCATTTGCTTCAGCCTACGACCCTGGCTATATTGCCAACCAATTCACCCGCCAACCTATCCGCCCATGGCACGAAACGGTCTACACCGAAACCGGTATTATCTGAATGTGAAAAAAAGAAGAAGAAAAAACGAGTCAGAAAAACGGTCACATAAACATACCTTTAAAAAAAGTGACGCTGTCAGATGTTCATTTACCAGACTTCAGATCCACGTAAGATTGACACACTGCAAACAGAGTAAGTGTGTACTGTCTGGTACATGGAAGATACACGAACTACGTCGGGCACGTCACTGAAACAGCCCAGCTCGACAGTCGCCAAATCTCGCGTATAGAGTTTGACAATAAGCAGCTCGAGGCAAACAGAATGTACGCACCAGCTTGTACTGTGTAATTTTAACATCGAACAGGGCCGCACTTAACAAAAGTAATGGAGGCGGGGGTGGGTGGGGTGGGTAAATGTTAAACTAGCATCTCGAGCCAAACAAAATATACGTACCAGTTTGGACTCTGTACATTTTAACATCTAAATGTAAAAATGTTCTTACAGGGTAGTACTTTAGCAAAATTTATGGAGGCGGGCGGGGGTGGGGGTGGGGGTGGAGGTGGTGAAGGGTCAGTGAAACAGCTGTGCTTCCGGGAACTCGATCCTACAGAGAAAAAGGGACGTTTGTTTTTATTTTGTTTTGTTCTATTCTGTTTTATTTTATTTTATTTATTTATTTGGGCTATTTATTTATTTAGGTTATTTATTTAGGCTATTTATTTTATTTTATTTTATTTGTTTGTTGTTTTGTTTTTATTTTGTTTTGTTTGTGGGGTTTTTTGTTGTGTTTTTTTTTGGGGGGGTGTTTGTGGTTGTTTTGGGGGGGGGTTGGTGTGTGTGTGTGTGTGTGTGTGTGTGTGTGTGTGTGTGTGTGTGTTGTTTTTTGTCTGTCTGTTTTTAAATTAATATGTAGGTGAAAAAAGAGTACATACATAATATTTTATCTAGATTCATTAAGGTGAATTTAGTAAAAACAAAATAATAATAACAATGACGTCATAGCTACTGGTACGTATATTTTAACACGCCTCTAGAGAGGAAACATTTCAGTGTTTAACGTGTATTTTCAGAGCAAGCTGTTGTAGCGCACGCCTGTCCTGGGCACAGGCTTCTACATTAGTAGCAAGTGGTCTTTTATACAGGACACATAAAGGATAGCACATACCACGTCATTTGATATAAGAGTCGTGTGTGCACTGGCTGAAACAAGAAATAGCCCAATGGGCCCACCAATGGGGATCAATCCTAGACCGACCGCGCATCAGACGAACGCTAAATACCAGAGGCTACGTCCCGCCCCCAATATGTATTAAGAATAAAACACATTTATATTGATACACATGGCTAGTTTACAGATATTAACAGTTCACTGCCAGTGATTGGGACATTCTTAAAGGGAAGAGATGTACACGTTCACTGAAGGGGCGAGACGTAGGCCAGTGGTAAAGCATTCGCTTGATGCGCGGTGGCTTTGGGATCGATCCCCCTCAGTGGGCCCATTGGCCTATTTCTCACTCCACCCAGTGCATCACGACGGGTACATCAAAGGTCGTGGTATGTGCTATCATGTCTGTGGGATGGTGCATATAAAAGATCCCTTGCTACTAACTGAAAAGAGTAGCCCATGAAGTGGCGACAGCGGGTTTCCTCCCTCAATATCTATTTGGGCCTTAACCATATGTCCGACGCCATCTTTTATATGCACCATCCCACAGACAGGGTAGTACATACTGGCTGGAACGAGAAATAGCCCAATGGGCCCACACCGACCGCGCATCGAGCGAGCGCTGTACCACTGGGCTACGTCCCGCCCCCGCGGGTGTTCGAATGAATTCTAAAAAGTTATCACAATCATATAAATTTGTGTCTTTTAAATAAGGTCTCGAGTACGCACTCCACCCCCCCCCCCCCCCCCCACCACCACAAACCATGAAATTTTAGTTGTTACATTGTTGTAATTGAATAAAGGGTTGTAGAAAATAATCTGTATTGAAATATTACCAATTATACTCAAGCCACGTGAGTAGGCCTACAAAGATAATAATAAACTCTTACACACACACACACACACACACACACACACACACACACGCAAAAAAATTTAAAATAAAAATAAAAAAAGTGTCCAAATTGTCTCCCGAACCTCCAACATCATATATTTAGGACCAGCCTTTACACATTCCGATCGTCTATTTTTAGACAGGTAGTGCGGCCACGTATCACGTAAATGGTATAGTTACATAGTGTTACCTCTCTTGTCACCTGTCAGACGGTGAAAGCTAAGCTGTATGACGACTAGCTCTAAAAATAGGATCAGGTGGAGTCTACCGCTTTTAAATCGTTTATTGTTAAAGGAAGGATCAGGTCAAACTTGTGGAGGCGACTTAAGGTAGTACTAAACCAAATAACTTCCGGCTGGGTCAAAGTTCGAGGTGCAGCGAATGTTTGATAGAGAAGTGAACACCTTAAGTCCTGTGAGTGGTGATAAATGCGAGTGTGTTGGTTATGAAACAAAACATACTTTCATCTGGGCAAAAAATGTATGCAATTTTAGTTTCATCTAGTACGACTGTGTCAAGTAGCCTTGTGCTTGTATGGGGTACCTGTAAAAGAAGTACTCGAATTTTGTGCGGAACTAGAGTAGTTATAGACGCTACCCGTTATCTCAGAATGAGCAGTTTGACCCCCCCCCCCCCCCCCCCATCCCACACACACATTTTTTTAAAATTCACTTTAAGGGTGAGGGATGGTAGTATTTATATCTGTGGCGTTTATGTCGATTGATACGCTGCAGATACGAGTTTAAGCCACATATGTTACTATTGTCGTCTATGGGATTTGATTTGGTAGTATACACCCTTAAGAACAGTGGTCGACCTGGTTTTGCCGGCCAATATCACTATGGGCAGGGAGAGTTGGTTTAAAGACTCGTGTTGATTGGAGGCGGTTCATCGTCAGTGTGATGCCACGCCTCCAAGAAAATGAACGTCTTCAAACGATGGGTATGATTGAAAAAAGTTAATTTTTTGTTTAACAACACCACTAGAGCACATTGATTTATTTATCATTGGCTATTGGATGTCAAACATATGGTTATTTTGACACAGTCATGGAGAAGAAACCCGCTACATTTTTTTCCATTAGTAGCAAGGGATCTTTTATATGCACCATCCCACAGAGAGGATAGCACATACCACGGCCTTTGATAGACTAGTCGTGGTGCACTGGTTGGAACGAGAAATATCCCAATGGGCCCACCGACGGGGGTCTATAGTTTATCCTATCCTACAATAATGTGGGGGTTTTTTTTGTAAATAATTTCAGTTTAGTTTTACTTAACAAGAAAAGTAAAAGTGTTTTGGAAATAAATTCTTTTTTTTACTATTTGTGTGTGCAGTTTAGAAAACAATCGCTTACAAATAAATAATTTGTAGTAAATTTCATAGTATGAAAAAGGCGTTCCCTGTGTGAAGAACTATAGCTATAACTACCTACGTTAAACACTGTTGCCGTGACAGTGTTTATGAGAAGGTAAAAAAAAAAAAAAATTAAAAAGTGCGTTACGTAATGTTGTTCAGTACACTCATCCCATGTAACGCTACATAATGTTTGTACATACATCCACCCACCCCCTCAATATTTGAATGGTCCTAAGGTTGTCACACAACACATTTTACTACCTTAATAATGCAGTATAAATATTATTTAATAAAATAATACTTTATTTATAAAAAAAAAATCTTTATATTTTTCATATACCAGTAAGACATTTAAAATATTAATTTTGGAAAAGTTTCATGTCTATTTTCATGTCTATTTTTTATTACTGTAAATAGTGAAAATTTGTTAACTTCAGTAATATTTCTTTTATTTGGGCTTTCTAATACATTATTTAGGTGCATATCACATTTCTCACTTTTAGTGACACCCAATAGCCGATTTGTATTTTTGTGCTGGGGTGTCGTTAAACATTCATTCATTCATTCATTCATTATTATGCCTTCTTCAACAACCCCGATCAGGCCCCATTATATCGATTGGTAAATTTTCTGAAATAGGTAATGTAACAATCAACGGTCACGGTTGTAATACACTGTTTTAAAGTTTTGACGGCAAAATACTTGAGTTTACAAAACTGGGGAGCTGTATATTCGTTCCCTGAATACGAGAAACGAATATTAGCCTTGATTTATGAAGATGCTTCGTCATTATCGTGAAATAAGTAGTAAGGCGCCATATTGGTTTCTAGTCTACGACAGATAGGAACCTGTCGTAGGATCTAAGATGTATTTACGATATTTTGGAGTTTCGACAATTTCGAAAATACACTAGGACATTTGCCGCAGTCACTTACGACTGATTTACGACATATCATGTCTAAGATGGCTTCGAAAATATGGGCCCTTGTTTATACATGTTACGTTGATAAGCAATACATTTTTAACAATTTTACAAAGGCGGACACAATCCCTCCCATGAAAATTCTGTTCAACTTCATGGCCTTAAATATATATATATTTTTTTTTCTTTCAGGTGTGTCTTTTTTCTCGAATTGTTTTATTAACATTCGGGTGAAAAGAGTACACGCATAACTACTATATGTATATAGTACCTACTACGTTTACGTTCCACACATTATCGTGAACGTGAACTGTAATACCTGCCTTGAATTATAATAAAAACTGTCCTGACTTGTAATAAAACTGCCCTGAATTGGAATACTGCCTTGAATTGTAATAAAAACTGTCCTGAATTGTAATGCCGACTTGAACTGTAATAAAACTGCCCTGAATTGTAATAAACTAGCTGACTTGAATTGTAATAAAGAATTGTCCTGATTTGTAATAACACAAAAATGGAAAGGAACGTGTGCTTGACGACACCGCAGTTTTATTACAATTCAAGTCAGTATTACAATTCAGGTAATTTATTACAATTCAAGGCAGGTATTACAATTCAGGTAATTTATTACAATTCAGGGCAATACATGCCCCCATACCACATGCCCCCATCTAAAAATAAAATAATTAATAAATATACACATTAACTGAAAACCGAATAACGCTCTATGTGTAAACATGGTCCAAACTGAACCTAGAAACATGGGTGTTTTTAGTTTCCAGTCCCATCTTGAATTAGAATAGGTAAACACACATATATTTAAAAACACGTGGAAAAAGACCTATTAGCTACTTACTATATAATGCACCTATGTGGGTATACCGATACGGTAACAAAAGGGGAATACTAAAGGCAAAATCAAAAACAACAACGGACAATTATGTCAAGTTTACCTGATACGAACAACAGTCAGTGACGTCGGCGTGTGTCGTGGTACACAGTCCACTTACTAGTAAAGGTCAGCCTGTAACTCCGATACCTGTAAGCGCTGTTTGAAAGAGTCATTATAAATCACAACCACAGGTCGGTGGAGTTGGACAGGGCTTTATCGGGCAGTACTGCCCACTAACGGATCAAGTTTCAATTCAGGCGCGGTTATACTAAAGTACTGATGACCACGAAATATCTTGACGTTTTATATTGATGTTGATCATCACCTTATTTGTTTGCATTACCATTGTTCGACACCCAATAGCCGGTGTATTTTTCGTGCTGGGGTGTCGTTAAACATTCATTCATTCATACCACGAAATGTTTTCAACGACGCACGCACTCGATACTTTTATTATTATTATTACTGTTTGTTTGTTTGTTTGTTAATTTACCGTTATATGTACCTGTGCCCGTCGGGCTTTTGGCTCTCACAGCAGGCTGATCGAAATTAATAATAATCAAACGTAAAGTGACCTTGGAATATGTTGTTAACAGGTGTTCCGCTGTTTAGTAACAGATCATGCATATATATATATATATATATATATATATATATATATATAAACAACGCAGCTTTGGGAAGTCATATGGCTGTACCACTTTGTGTGGGGGGAGGGGATATATTTGTTATATCTGAGAAAATGTGTGCGTGTGTGTGTGTGTGTACTGGCGTAGATATTTTGCTTTATATTTGCTTCATAATAGTGTAAAAGTGTGTAAATATAAAAGTGTGCCCCCACTTTTTGGCACCTTCCTACGCCACCGGTGTGTGTGTGTGTGTGTGTGTGTGTGTGTGTGTGTGTGTGTGTGTGTGTGTGTCTGTGTGTGTGTCTGTGTGTCTGTGTCTGTGTCTTGTGTGTGTCTGTGTGTGTGTGTGTTTCTGTCTGTGTGTATGTGTGTGTGTGTGTGTACGTGCGTGTTTGTGTGTGTCTGTGTGTGTGTGTGTTTGTAAGTGTGTCTGTATCTGTGTGAGTGTGTCTGTGTGTGTGAGTGTGTGTGTGTGTCTGTGTGTTTCTGTGTGTGTGTGTGTGTGCGTGCGCGTGTGTCTGTGTGTGTGTGAGTGCGTCTGTGTGTATCTCTGTGTGTGTGTGTGTGTCTGTGTGTGTGTGTCTGTGTGTGTGTGTGTGTGTGTCTGTGTGTGTGTGTGAGAGAGAATGTGTCTCTGTGTGTGTGTGACCGGCCTCGGTGGCGTCGTGGTTAGGCCATCGGTCTACAGGCTGGTAGGTACTGGGTTCGGATCCCAGTCGAGGCATGGGATTTTTAATCCAGATACCGACTCCAAACCCCGAGTGAGTGCTCCGTAAGGCTCAATGGGTAGGTGTAAACCACTTGCACCGACCAGTGATCCATAACTGGTTCAACAAAGGCCATGGTTTGTGCTATCCTGCCTGTGGGAAGCGCAAATAAAAGATCCCTTGCTGCCAATCGGAAGAGTAGCCCATGTAATGGCGACAGCGGGTTTCCTCTCAAAATCTGTGTGGTCCTTAACCATATGTCCGACGCCATATAACCGTAAATAAAATGTGTTGAGTGCACTTCTTTCTTTCTGTGTGTGTGTGTGTCTGTCTGTGTGTGTGTGTGTGTGTGTGAGTGAGTGTCGGTCTCTCTGTGTGGGTGTGTGTCTGTGTGAGTGTGTGTGTCTGTGTATGTGTGTGTGTGTATGTGTGTGTCTGTGTTTGTGTGTGTGTGTGTGTCTTGTGTGTGTGTGTGTCTGTGTGTATGTGTGTGTTTGTTTGTGTGTGTGTGTTTGTGTTTGTTTGTGTGTGTGTGTGTGTGTGTCTGTGTGTGTGTATGTGTGTGTGTATGTGTGTGTGTGTGTGTGTGTGTGTCTGTGTGTGTGTGTCTGTGTGTGTGTGTGTGTGTGTGTGTGTGTGTGTGTGTGTGTTCTAAAAAGAAATTGCACATGAGTCAACTCGTCAAAAGCGCAACTCCATTAAAAAACACAAAAATATAAACAATACAACAAAAAAACCCCACAATAAAATTAAAATAAAAACAATGAACCAAACAAAACACAAAACAAACAAACAACAACAACAAACTCAACAAACAAGGTACGAGACGGGGGGAGGCAGGGAACAGAACAGAGCAGGACTTTATCACTTTATCAGGACATTGACGTGTTTACAAACATATATATATACAATACAATGGAGGCTGCTGATTAAAATATACATGCATATAATTTATTATATATATATATATATATATATATATATATATATATATATATATGTGTGTGTGTGTGTGTGTGTGTGTGTGTGTGTGTGTGTGTGCATGTGCGTGTGTGTGTGTGTGTCATATACAAAAGCTAAAATATATTAGTTTAATAAATCTATGACAAAGGTGTGTCTTTTAATACACTATTAATGACATTAAGAAACGTACATAGTTTCTTTATAATAGATAATTGTTTTGTGTTAAAGAGCTTGTGTAATTTGAAAGTGTTTGGTCTGTTGAAGTAATATTTATTTAGGTAGGTTGATCTTTCGTTAGTAAAGTGTGGACATTGAAATAGATAATGAAATTCATCACCAATTGTGATTTTGCAAAGAGGGCAAATTCAATTTTTTCATTCAATATTTTGCCATCTGCCAGTTTTAATTGGAAGATAGTGATTGCTGTTTCTGAATCGACTGTAAATAATGTGTATTTCTTCAGGTAAGTAAACAAGGTAATTTTCAAAAGCATGTGCTGATTTAAATATTCTATAAGTAATACATTTGGGATAAGTGTTAATATTTTCGTTCCAGGTTTGTCTGAATTGATCTTTTAAGTTCAGTAACTAACTTAATAAATGAGTTCTTATTTGAGACTGTCTGGTTTAACCAATAATTTCCAGTCCTAATTTATTTAATATATCGTTTACATTACTTATTATTATTCCATTTTGCCAATCTTCTGGTAGTATGCCTGTGTTGAAAATGATATTAAATAGTTTTACTAAGATTGGGGCGAGTTTGCTTTCTCCATATTTAAGGTATTCATTTGAAATTTCATCTGAACCCATTGCTTTATTGTTTTGAAGGCATCTAATAGCTTTCAGTACTTCATCAGGGAGAACTGGCCTCGGTGGCGTCGTGGTTAGGCCATCGGTCTACAGGCTGGTAGGTACTGGGTTCGGATCCCAGTCGAGGTATGCGATTTTTAATCCAGATACCGACTCCAAACCCTGAGTGAGTGCTCCGCAAGGCTCAATGGGTAGGTGTAAATCCACTTGTACCGACCAGTGATCCATAACTGGATCAACAAGGCCATGGTTTGTGATATCCTGCCTGTGGGAAGCGCAAATAAAAGATCCCTTGCTGCTAATCAGAAAGAGTAGCCCATGTAGTGGCAACAGCGGGTTTCCTCTCAAAATCTGTGTGGTCCTTAACCATATGTCTGACGCCATATAACCGTAAATAAAATGTGTTGAGTGCGTTGTTAAATAAAACATTTCTTTGAGCTGGCCTGAACACTTTTCACCATGTATTTCCATCATTCTACCCACCCACTGTACTCGACAGACTTCTCTCTCACTAACAACCCACTTAACACACTGTACAACCACTAACTGTACTCGACAGACTTCTCTCTCACTAACAATTAACACACTGTACAACCACTGTACTCGACAGACTTCTCTCTCACTAACATTTAACACACTGTACTCGACAGACTTCTCTCTCACTAACACTTAACACTGTACTCGACAGTGTACAACCACTGTACTCGACAGACTTCTCTCTCACTAACCACTAACCCACTGTACTCGACAGACTTCTCTCTCACTAACAATTAACACACTGTACAACCACTGTACTCGACAGACTTCTCTCTCACTAACAGGATAACACTTACTTGTACTCGACAGACTTCTCTCTCACTAATTTAACACTGTACAACCACTGTACTCGACAGACTTCTCTCTCACTAACACACTGTACACCCACTGTACTCGACAGACTTCTCTCTCACTAACACACTAACCACTGTACTCGACAGACTGTACTCGACAGACTTGTACTCTCTCTCTCTCACTAACAATTAACACACTGTACAACCACTGTACTCGACAGACTTCTCTCTCACTAACATTTAACACACTGTACAACCACTGTACTCGACAGACTTCTCTCTCATTAACAATTACACCACTGTACTCGACAGACTTCTCTCTCACTAACAATTAACACACTGTACAACCACTGTACTCGACAGACTTCTCTCTCATTAACAATTAACACACTGTACTCGACAGACTTCTCTCTCACTAACAATTAACACATTGTACAACCACTGTACTCGACAGACTTCTCTCTCACTAACATTTAACACACTGTACAACCACTGTACTCGACAGACTTCTCTCTCACTAACTAACCACTAACCCACTGTACTCGACAGACTTCTCTCTCACTAACAACTAACCCACTGTACTCGACAGACTTCTCTCTCACTAACCATTAACTAACCCACTGTACTCGACAGACTTCTCTCTCACTAACATTTAACACACTGTACAACCACTGTACTCGACAGACTTCTCTCTCACAACCCACTGTACTCGACAGACTTCTCTCTCACTAACCACTAACCCACTGTACTCGACAGACTTCTCTCTCACTAACCACTAACCCACTGTACTCGACAGACTTCTCTCTCACTAACTCACTAACCCACTGTACTCGACAGACTTCTCTCTCACTAACCACTAACCCACTGTACTCGACAGACTTCTCTCTCACTAACCACTAACCCACTGTACTCGACAGACTTCTCTCTCACTAACCACTAACCCACTGTACTCGACAGACTTCTTCTCACTAACCACTAACCCACTGTACTCGACAGACTTCTCTCTCACTAACCACTAACCCACTGTACTCGACAGACTTCTCTCTCACTAACCACTAACCCACTGTACTCGACAGACTTCTCTCTCACTAACCTCTCTAACCCACTGTACTCGACAGACTTCTCTCTCACTAACCACTAACCCACTGTACTCGACAGACTTCTCTCTCACTAACCACTAACCCACTGTACTCGACAGACTTCTCTCTCACTAACCCACTGTACTCGACAGACTTCTCTCTCACTAACCCACTGTACTCGACAGACTTCTCTCTCTCACTAACCCACTGTACTCGACAGACTTCTCTCTCACTAACCACTGTACTCGACACCTGTCCCACTGTACTCGACAGACTTCTCTCTCACTAACCACTAACCCACTGTACTCGACAGACTTCTCTCTCACTAACCACTAACCCACTGTACTCGACAGACTTCTCTCTCACTAACCACTAACCCACTGTACTCGACAGACTTCTCTCTCACTAACCACTAACCCACTGTACTCGACAGACTTCTCTCTCACTAACCCACTGTACTCGACAGACTTCTCTCTCACTAACCACTAACCCACTGTACTCGACAGACTTCTCTCTCACTAACCACTAACCCACTGTACTCGACAGACTTCTCTCTCACTAACCACTAACCCACTGTACTCGACAGACTTCTCTCTCACTAACTCGACAGACTTCTCTCTCACCCACACTGTACTCGACAGACTTCTCTCTCACTAACCACTAACCACTGTACTGTACTCGACAGACTTCTCTCTCACTAACCACTAACCCACTGTACTCGACAGACTTCTCTCTCACTAACCCACTAACAGACTTCTTCCACTGTACTCGACAGACTTCTCTCTCACTAACGTACACAGACTTCTCTCTCTCGACTAACAACTTCACCCACTGTACTCGACAGACTTCTCTCTCACTAACTACTTACCCACTGTACTCGACAGACTTCTCTCTCACTAATCAAGCCAATAACCCACTGTACTCGACAGACTTCTCTCTCACTAACCACTAACCCACTGTACTCGACAGACTTCTCTCTCACTAACCATTTAAACTTTAGTAAACCCACTGTACTCGACAGACTTCTCTCTCACTAGACTTCTCTCACACTACCCTCTACCACTGTACTCGACAGACTTTTCTCTCACTAACCACTAACCCACTGTACTCGACAGACTTCTCTCTCACTACTCGACATACCACTAACCCACTGTACTCGACAGACTTCTCTCTCACTAACCACTAACCACTGTACTCGACAGACTTCTCTCTCACTAACAGTGATTGCTAACAATGGGTAGTACTCGACAGACTTCTCTCTCACTAACCACTAACCCACTGTACTCGACAGTACTTCTCTCTTCTCTCGGACAAACCCACTGTACACATTTCTCTCTCCCACTACTAACCCACTGTACTCGACAGACTTCTCTCTCACTAACATACTAACCCACTGTACTCGACGATGGTACTCGACAGACTTCTCTCTCAGACTTCTCTCTAACACTAACTAACCACTGTACTTAACAGACTTCTAAACCTCACTGTACTAACTCACTAACGTGTACTCGACAGACTTCTCTCACTAACCACTAACACCACTGTACTCGTACTCGACAGACTTCTCTCTCACTAAAATCACTAACAGGACTGTACTCGACAGACTTCTCTCTCACTTTGTGCCACTGTACCCACTGTACTCGACAGACTTCTCTCTCACTAACATTTTACACACTGTCACCCACTGTACTCGACAGACTTCTCTCTCACTAACCACTTAAACCCACTGTACTCGACAGACTTCTCTCTCACTAACCACTTACCCACTGTACTCGACAGTACTTCTTCTCACTCAATATTTAAACAACACTAACACACTGTACTACGACAGACTTCTCTCTCACTAACAATGGGCCAACCACTGTACTCAACAGTAGTTTCTTTCTCACTAACAGGTGTACTCACATAATGACACTGTACTCGACAGACTTCTCTCTCACTAACAATTAACACACTACAACCCACTGTACTCGACAGACTTCTCTCTCACTAACAATTAACACACTGTACAACCACTGTACTCGACAGACTTGTACTCGACAGACTTCTCTCTCACTAACATAAACACACTAACACAACCACTGTACTCGACAGACTTCTCTCGACAGACTTCTCTCTCACTAACATTTAACACACTGTACAACCACTGTACTCGACAGACTTCTCTCTCACTAACATTTAACACACTGTACTCGACAGACTTCTCTCTCACTAACATTTAACACACTGTACAACTTCTCCCACTGTACTCGACAGACTTCTCTCTCACTAACATTTAACACACTGTACAACCACTGTACTCGACAGACTTCTCTCTCACTAACATTTAACACACTGTACAACCACTGTACTCGACAGACTTCTCTCTCACTAACATTTAACACACTGTACAACCACTGTACTCGACAGACTTCTCTCTCACTAACATTTAACACACTGTACTCGACAGACTTCTCTCTCACTAACATTTAACACACTGTACTCGACAGACTTCTCTCTCACTAACACTTAACACACTGTACAACCACTGTACTCGACAGACTTCTCTCTCACTAACACTTAACACACTGTACAACCACTGTACTCGACAGACTTCTCTCTCACTAACATTTAACACACTGTACAACCACTGTACTCGACAGACTTCTCTCTCACTAACACTTAACACACTGTACTCGACACACTAACAATTAACCCACTGTACTCGACAGACTTCTCTCTCACTAACAATTAACACATTGTACAACCACTGTACTCGACAGACTTCTCTCTCACTAACATTTAACACACTGTACAACCACTGTACTCGACAGACTTCTCTCTCATTAACAATTAACACACTGTACTCGACAGACTTCTCTCTCACTAACAATTAACACATTGTACAACCACTGTACTCGACAGACTTCTCTCTCACTAACATTTAACACACTGTACAACCACTGTACTAACAGACTGTACTCTCTCACTAACACTAACAAATACCCACCACTGTACTCGACAGACTTCTCTCTCTACACTAACCACTAACCCACTGTACTCGACAGACTTCTCTCTCACTAACCACTAACCCACTGTACACCATTCAAATCCACAAACTAATGTACACACATGTAATTATACCAACCCAAAACATGATTATGCTGATCCTGATTTAACTATACCTAGTGATATAAAAGATGTCAATTGTACATATAGTAAATATAATGCTGAAAATGCAGATGCTACCCCAAGGTGTGTCCATACAAATACTGATAACAGGTTGGAAGCCAACACTTTAGATATTGATGATATGGCTAATACTGCTTTGAACAGTGACTGCATTAAGTTGCGAATACTCAGTTTGAATGTCTGTGGTTATACCTGTTTTCTTATTATCAATATACAAATATAGTATACTATGTTTTTTAGAAAGCAAAACAGATCAAACTGACTGCATGTCAAATCTTATTCCAGGATATACAACTTATTTCAATAACAGAAAGGGTATAAGGCCCTCTGGTGGCATTGTTATTAGTGTTCAAAACGAACTGGTTAATATTGTTAAAATTAATGAAACAAACCACTCACAGTACATGTCCTGGTTTAGTATCACAGGCACTCAGACTAAGAATGATAGTAATTGTCTAATGGTTGGTGTTGTATATATTCCACCTACTGGTTCACCATATTACAAAGATGACACTTTTAATATTATTGAAAATGAAATATTTGACAATGTGCAATCAGGAAAAGCACTGCTCCTGCTTGGTGATTTTAATGCCAGAACTAGATGTTCTCCCGATTACACTACAGTTGATGATAATATTTATATTGATGATACTGATATGGATAATTTTCTGAATGACATATTAAAACTTGATAACCTTAATATCCCTAGAGACAGGGCGAGCCAGGACCAAGGAAAAGTAAATCAGCATGGTGTTAAACTACTAGATTTATGCAAGTTACATAACATTTATATTCTCAATGGCAGATGTAGAAATGATAACAATATAGGTAAAGTTACCAGTAAAGATTGCAGTTTAATTGATTATGCTATAGGTACTTACCATGTTTTTAAAACTGTTACTGATTTTGAAATATGTGATTTTAGGTCAGGTCAGGTCATAGGGTTTTACGTGCACATTCAGAACAAGCTGTTGTAGCGCACGCCATGACAGGAAAGGTGGGGGGAGGGGAGAGGAGGGACCGCCTGCACTGGCAGGTGCAAGGGAGCACCAGCAGCCGATCGAATCGGTAGCAGGCGGGTGGGGGTGGTGGTGGTGCTATGGAATTTTGAATGGAGCCGTTAATGCCAAAGAGAAAGTGGTGCGCAATTTTGAACGGTCAGTCGAAAGGTAAATGGCTGAGCTAGCATAGGTTTTAATATTAGTGAATCGAGAGTAGCTCGTTAATTATAGACATTTATGTCGCTGGTTGTCTCCCTAGGTTGCCCATAGGCCCTGTGACGGAACATGTTCTTAATTTGTTTTCGCCTGTGGCGATGTTAATTGTTTCAGAGGGCTGTGTGCAGCGTGGTTACGTAATACCTCTGCGCGACGGTGGTCGAGCTGTGCTTAATACACACCCAGACCAGGTGCGGAGGCCATGTGGCCAGTAGTTACGTAATACCTCCGCTAGTTCGGTACAATCGGGGTATTGCTGGCGAACTAGGCGACGACCAGTCTAGGCTTCTAAGAAAAATATGCCGGCTTGGTCGCTGTGGAAATATCACTTGTAGGTATTCGGTTCCGCCTTGTAACCCCAGGCGATATTCGGTTTTTGTAATAAATAGATAGGATTTAGAATTATCAGGGAGAAACACAGGAAGGCTTCCAGGGGGAACGTTGTCCGTCCGGACTGGTAAATATTTTATTTCTGCTCTGTTGTATAACCTTGATGTGATTGATGTGACTTTAAATATTTTAATACTGTATTATACCAATATTATTTAGAGGGTGTTTCCGGTAATCTAACGAAGTAAACTGTAGGCTTCACTGTTCTAATATATATAAAGCTTAACCAGTCATCCTAGAGGACCTAGGTAAACTGTAGGTTATTGCCTTTATTGTGATAGGTACCAGTATTAATTCTGTATTACAAGGTTACTGAATGAGTAGTTAAGGGTTAATTAAAAATTAACCAGTTAGGAATAGAGTTGTAATTCCTTTACTAATTAAGTTCCCCTGTCAGCGTTTCTCAATTATCACACGTGTGTGTGTTGTGTCACGGTGAAGTGATTAGAATATTGTGTAAACTAGACACCTAGTGATTAACTAATTAAGTGATTAGTTCTGGGTTGTTATTATTATTGTTGTTGTAAACCATTAACTGCGGCAAATGTTTGTCAGCTTAAGGCTAATACAGATTCCAAAGTGTATTGTGTTTTGTTGTGTTTTCTAGTGAACTAAAGGTGCTATATTATATATACTTTATATAAGATCTTATCTCTGATCATACCTAGACGAGCCACTCGGGTTTTGAACTGCCCGATACAGAGAGATCTAATAGATATAGTTAGGTGAGATATTTGGATAATCGTGTTTTATTCAGTTACGCGTATTATAGGATCCCCGTGACAGGCCCTTATAAGGACCTGACCGCTTCTGGTCGTGGCATGACAACCCAGGGGAGACTCGTGCAATTGTGATGTGATTTTGACCCACTTCTGTCAGATATACATTGTGCACTGGTACTTACAAATACTTGCAGATGTAACACTGACAATAACCGAAACAATTCGGCTGACAACAGAGAAAAAGTGCCTAAATGGGTCCCTAGTAAACGTGAGGAATTTACTAATAATATAGACAACAATATAATTGAAAAATCTCTTTAGCTCTTGGCGACGCATCTGTTGATACAAAAACGCGTGTTAATCAAGCAGCCGATATGTTAAAAAATATATTTTTAGACACAGCAGTCACGACATTCGGTCACACGCGCGTGTACACAAATAGCCGGAGTGAAAAAAAAGAAATGATTTATTTAACGACGCACTCAACACATTTTATTTACGGTTATATGGCGTCAGACAAAAATCTGTGTGGTCCTTAACCATATGTCTGACGCCATATAACCGTAAATAAAATGTGTTGAGTGCGTCGTTAAATAAAACATTTCTTTCTTTACTCATACATAGAAGAATGATATGCTACTGGGCACGGCTTTTATCAGGAAAAGAATCAAAACTCTCTTTGTTATTATACAAATCTATGTTAAACAATCATCTTACTAACGGAATCAACTGTAATTGGATCACCGTTATCAAAAACATTTTGAATAACTTAGGAATGAGCAATGTATGGATATCTCAATCGTTCATATCAGTAAACTGCCTCTCGCAACAAATCAAACAAAGGCAACACGATCAATATTTACAAATATGGAGAAATAACTTATCACAATCATCGAGAGGGAAAGGTTACGAGCTATATAAAGAAAACTTATTTCTTGAAAATTATTTTAGTATACTTCCTGAAAAGCTATGGTCAGTTATCATAAAATTTAGAACGTCTAACCATTATTTACCTGTTGAAACTGGTCGTTGGAATAACACACCTATAGATGAGAGACTTTGTACACTATGCGACGTCAATGATATTGGCGATGAGTTTCATTATCTTTTTGTTTGTAATTTTTTTCATGATTTAAGGGTCCAGTATATACATTCATATTACTATAAACGACCAAGTACTTATAAATTTAAAGAATTAATGAACAGTAAGCGAATCGGAATATTAAAGAAATTGGCATATTTTATAAAAGTAATTATTAGTAACTTTAAACGTCCCTAACCAAACAAAACAAAAATATATAACTATTATTACGATGACATGTTTGCTTATAAGTACTTGGCCACACATGATGTATATCCAGATCATATTTATATGAACACCAACTTATGGTTTGTGTTCGATGTTCTTAAATATGTACATGTATCTAATGCATTTAGAGTTTTTGTTATACATATTGTTCTTATAGAATTTTATTTATTGGTCTTTGTATATGTTCATTATTAACCATCTTGTCACGTGAATGTTATAAATTGTATATGTATATATTCCTCCTATGCCGTTGTGCAACGGCCTGAGTGTAAATAAATTATTGTATTGTCTTGTCTTGTCACAACGGACCGATGCGATCAAGACTGATCCAGCAGGTTTTGATTCGGTCCGGTAGGTTTTGTAGCTTACCTGTCTCTGGGTCATTACACCGACTTCCCTCTCATTGTTAACCAACCATTAACACACTGTCTGGACATAAAAAATATAGCTGCTCAAGGTGTATGTCCAGGAAAACCTGCTTGAACCTTAATTGAATACAAGCAAGAAAATAATTTGTTTTTATTTATCTGTTTTTACTTTTATTTTTTAATTATATTTTAATTAATTTATTTTAAAAAATAATAATAATGTACATGTAGTTTCACCGGTCTCGGTTATGTAATGGTTAAACCATCGGATTTAAAACCGGTAGGTCCTGGGTTCATAACCCGGCGATGACTTTCACGGTAACATTTAGAGTGATAACGGCTATGTCGGTGTTAGGTACCTAAAACCAGTACACTGAATTCTCTGTTACAAACAACTACCCATTAAAACATTTAATTCTCTGTCTTGAACAAAGCGGAGGTGTGTCAAGGACGGCATGTTTGGAACTTGAATCTTTATTTGAGTACACTCAGGCCATCAAACAACAGTATATCTAAATCTTATTGAATGTCAGTGCGATTGTTATGAAGAAAACGTCACATAGGTTCCGTATTCGGGTAATATGGTGTGTGTGTGGGGGAGGGGGGGGGGATGCTGCTAAAGAGACATGACACATGAGCCAACTCGTCAAAAGCGCAACCCGATTAAAAAGACACAACAAAAAACAAACAATGAAACAAACAACAAAACAAACAAAACAACAACAACAAACAAACCCAACAAACATAAGCGTACAACAAATCCTCAAATTCGGGCAAAAACAATAGAAAAATTCGAGGGAAATGAGCTGGCCTGAACACTTTTCACCATGTATTTTCATCATTCTACCCACAATATTAGATGTAATCCATGTAAACATGCGTGGCGATTCGTTTGCAACCCTATACAGCTGTCTGGAACCAGGAAGGTGATGCTAATTGTGAACAGACGTTGTAATCCAGATTCGCGCACTTTTGATTGATTCGGGCAAAAATCGTACGCCTATGCCAACAAAGTACAACCCCAGGAAAGAAAGTTAAAGGGACATTCCTGAGTTTGTTGCACTGTAAGATGTTTCCGACTAATAAAATAGTTCTACGATTAAACTTACATATTAAATATATTTTCTTGTTTAGAATATCAGTGTCTGTATATTCAATGTGTTTTTGGTCGTGTAAATATTTGTAAGAAGTCCAAACTGGATTTTGTCTTCGAAAAAATCTTTTTTTTAGGAAATGAAATTTAACCTAGTACAAATATTAGAAAGATCAGAAACACGTTTAATATAAAGCCATTAATATGTTATGCAGAAAATATATATTTGATATGTAATTACAATCGTTAAAAAGTCTCTGTTAGTCGATAACATCTTAAAAAGTGCAGCAAACTCAGGAATGTCCCTTGAACATTTTTTTAACGACACCACTATAGTCCGTCCCATCCTTTTATATAAATTTTTTTTTTTTGTAAATATGTAAATAATTTCAGTTTGGATTGATGTAAGAAAAAAAGTAAAAGTGTTTTGGAAAAAAATAAAATTGTGTGCAATTAAAAAAAAATTCGATTTAAATAAAACTGTAATACATACCATAGCAAGAAACCGGCTATCGGCTATTGGATGTCAAACATTTGGTAATTTTGACATATAGTCTTAGAGAGGAAACCCGCCACATGTTTCCAATTGTAACAAGATATCTTTTATATGCACCACAGACAGTCGTTAGGTCATCGGTCTACAGGCTGGTAGGTACTGGGTTCGGATACCAGTCGAGGCATGGGATTTTTAATCCAGATACCGACTCCAAACCCTGAGTGAGTGCTCCGCAAGGCTCAATGGGTAGGTGTAAACCACTTGCACCGACCAGTGATCCATAACTGGTTCAACAAAGGCCATGGTTTGTGCTATTCTGCCTGTGGGAAGCGCAAATAAAAGATCCCTTGCTGCCTGTCGTAAAAGAGTAGACTATGTGGCGACAGCGGGTTTCCTCTAAAAAAAAACCCAGTGTCAGAATGACCATATGTTTGACGTCCACTAGCCGATGATGAGATAAAAAATCAATGTGCTCTAGTGGCGTCGTTAAATAAAACAAACTTCACTTTAATAAATAACAGGAAAAATATGTATTTAAGCAATGTGGTATTCTCGTAATTATTGCTGGTGTTTATAGAAGAAAACATATCCAGAGATAATATATGAACTCAGTCAATTATATTAATAACACGTAGCAATTACAGACCCAGACGTCAAAATACGCCAGACAGACAGTGTCAGATTTATAAGGGGGGCAAAAAGGGCAATTGCCCAGGGCCCCACCTGCCAGAGCCCCCCCCCCCCCCCCCCCCGACTAAGGACTTCCTTTATATTAAAAAAAAAGAAGTAATAATTATAAACTTAGTTCATTTTTTATTTTTTTATTTGTCATGAAATTTAATTTCTATGTTGAGGGGCCCCGGAAACTGAAGTGCCCCGGGCCTCCCAAGGTCTAAATCCGGCCCTGCAGACAATTAATTACGCAATTAATTACGCTATATGTTTCTGTATAGCGTTAGTGGCTATAGTATTTGTATTAATATCAGCAGGCCCGTGAATTTCTTTTTTTATGTACCTTTGCCTGCCTGAGGGAAACATACCCTGGAAATGATAACCCCTGTTGTCCAGCTCTTTCTCACAGGATATCGGTTTAAACAAACACAGCCACTAAACCTAGCCGGAGTACACCCATTTTACACAAAAAACACTACTTTTGCATGAGCCGGAATTACCACAAACAAGTCTTCATTGTGAACACAAGAAGTTAGACATGTTTGCAAACTACATTCTTTGCCCTGTCATGTTCAGTTTAATAGTTGCCACTTCAGAGCTGTCTGCCATGAAATAATCACAAACAGCAGACTACTTGCGCGTACAAATTTCCAAATGGACAACCAAATGGAAAGATAACTGTGTTCTGTGGCCAGCCCTTTGCCACATTCTCCTTACCCAGACCCAGATTCGGTGTGGTTTTGGGACTTAGTATTTTTATCCAAAACAACCAATACTATATAACATACTAAACATCTACCAAAATCTGAACATGAATGATATGTCAATTTTTAGCTTGTATGTTTTTTATTTTTTTATTACAATGTGTCAAAAAAAGTATTCTAAATACATAAATATTAAATGCTAAAACAGGTCTATATTTAAGTTAAATACATTTCGAACATATCTGGTGAGTTACAAAATACATTTAGAAAAATTCTTTACAAGTTTGAATTTATAAAACCCATTCATTATCATGATTTATGAAGTATACGTTAGTCAAAGGTAGCCTTATGGCAGTTAGTAATATCAGGTTTCGAAAGCTCAAAATTATCTCATTGGAAGTGCTTCGAGTTCTAGCTTGCAATAAATAGAAGGGCGCTGCGCCCTGTCCCCGGTTTGTGGCGCCCTGCCCTAATTCATTGCCGTACAAAACAAAAAAAAACAAAAACAAAAAAAACAAAAACAAAAACAAAAAACCCCCCAAAACCCCAATAAAACCAATAAAATTAATATATATTCAGTGAAACCTCTCAAAATCGGACCCTCTATAAATCGGAATTCCCTTAAAAAACGGAAATTTTTCACGTCCTTTAAAAAAAAATCAGTACCGAATTTAACCTCTCTAAACCGGATACCTCTTGTAACCGGACATTTAACTTGGTCCCAAGGGTGCCCGGTTTAGAGGGGTTTTACTACATATACATAATAATTAATACATATAATATCTGTTTTCCTCTCAAAGCGTGTAAGGTGTTGTCAAAGTCTCAATTCTTAACTAAGACAGGGGCGGTGCAGACGGTACGGCCGGTACGGCCATGGCCGTACCAGTTTTCAAAGAGATACGGCATGGCCGTACCACCTTTGTTTCGTGTGGGGGTTATATTTGTTGTATCTGTGAAAATGTCCTTCACAGGTAAATTTGAAAGGATAGTCTAGCAACTTCGAGCCGTACCACTATTTTGTACACTGTGCCGCGCCTGTAAGAAATCGTTTGGTCACAGGTGTGAAAGTTTACTAACGGAGCTGAAACATGTTTTCATTTTGTTTGTTTTAACATTTCGTTTAGCTTTCAATTGATTACAATGGCAGTCACCTTCACCCTGTCACAGATCCATATATCGCTATATAAGTAAACACCCAGTTGAAAGTTGTCCATCAAGATCAAGACGTTTTGTTTGTTTCTGCCCTCAGGGTTTTTTCATGACAAGATCTTTCTGGCCAGGTTTAATCTACAGGTAGTCCTGTCATAATTTTTTCTTTTTTTTCTTTTTTTTTCTTCATTTTTTTAAGCTTCATGGAAGAGTTTAAGAAACTGAATCTCGGTGAAAACAGAGTAATTAAAGTGGTCAAGGAGAGGATATTTTCACTTGCCATCCACCCATCGGAGGACAAGATCCTGGTTGCAGCTGGAGACAAGTGGGGCAACCTCGGTTTTTGGGATGTGGTAAGTAGAGCTGGGCGGTATACCGTATATACCGTTTGGTATCGGTATTATGTCAATACCGATTTACCGTACCGACCATATTTTAAAATACCGAAATTTCGGTACTGAAAACTATTTCCCGGAAAGCACTAATAATATATCTGACGAACGCAAAATGGGTTGGTATAAATCAGACGAGAGCCTTGTGTATGGAATTTGATTGTATTTAGATGAAATTAGCGGATGAGCCTTAACACAGCCATGCAATTAAAGGTGAATATACCGAAAATAGCGCTCGATATCGGTATCGTGTCAATACTAAATACCGTACAAATACTGAAGTAAATCACCCCAAAAATACTGATATCGCTACCGAACCTCAAATTTCAATACCGGCCAGCCCTAGTGGTAAGCTTTAAAAAGTTAAAGTTTGTTTTGTTTAACGACACCACTAGAGCACATTGATTTAATAATCATCACCTATTGGATGTCAAACATTTGGTAATTTTGACATATAGTCTTAGAGAGGAAACCCGCTACATTTTTCAATTAGTAGCAAGGGATCTTTTATATGCACCATCCCACAGACATGATGGCACATACCACGGCCTTTGATATACCAGTCGTGGTGCACTGGCTGGAACGAGAAATAGCCCAATTGGCCTACCGACGGGGATCGATCCCAAACCGATCGCGAATCAAGCGAGCGCTTTACCACTGGGCTACGTCCCGCCCCTCCTTTTAATTGAAGATGAATTCCATATTGTGACGAAGTGCTTTCTGTATGTAGACCTTAGATATCCGCTGTTTTTAGAAACTAGCTTTTTGGGGGTTTTCCAGTTGTCTGAGAAAAACATTTACGTGCTCTTCAGCGATTCTTTTTTGTCCATTTTACGCGCCAAAACATGTTACTGTATTTTAAAAAACCCCGTAAATGTTTTGTTTTTTTTATATATGAATAATATGTATTTTATTACATATAATATGTCTGTCTGTTTTACTACTATCCTATTCAATTATTTAGACCCAAAGATTTTTGCAAATGTTACGTTTATTTCCTATTCGATATTTGTTTTCTTTGCATTTACATGAAAACAAACCCAAACCCCGACAGGTTTTATATACAAATCATCATATAAAATGCACGAAGTTGACTTAATTCCACTTTTTAAAAATCTCTGTGTCTTTTAAATGCACGTTATTTCTCCTATAAATAAGGTCATTTGCATATCAAAACATTGGGATCTGAGGCTACGTGAAGGCCATTATAGCTTGTTTCACTAAATCAAGGTTATTATTGTTTTGCAGTGTGTAACAGCATTGTCTAATCTTTCCGTTAAACATAGATGTAAACAAACAGAACATGTAACCCTTTCTTGTAGGTGCATTATATTTAATAAATTTAGCTAATGTATTATGTATTTTTATTTTATTATATCAATTATATATTAGCATACCATACCTAACCTAACACAACTGAGGTGTAGCACAGTAATAAACACAAATCACCTCACACACCGCAGGAATGTGCTTTCCAAATTTATAAATAAATTTAATGCAGGGCCGGACCCAGAAGACCGGGGGGGGGGGAGGGGGGGATAAAAAAATGTCAAAGGCCACCAACATCAAATAATAATAAAAATGTTATTTAATTTGCCTCTAAATTGGGAACTCATACGTATATATATATATATATATATATATATATATATATATATATATATATATATAGTATTTAGGGTGGTGCTAGGGGCTGGGGTTTGGGGGTTGGGTGTTACATTTGTAATGCGAAAAACCAAAGGGCTATTGTTCGGACTCGTATGGGTTCAACCACTTTTTCATCCCGCAGACACAGCCCTGAATGTTCAAAATACGATAGCATTGCTTGGTCAATAACATCATTATTTCGATCTATGACTGCACGTGCTATTGTAGCAATGTGTAAACCACGTAAAATACAAGTTAGGTAGGGTATATAAATTCATTGAAAATGTATTAGTCGACATTCTTGTTATTGTTATTTGAGGAAAAATATTGGTAAATCGAAAAACACTTCAGTTGATGTAAAATCGTGTATTAAGAACGTTTTCGAATATTTTGAAGATGAATATCAGCGCGGTAGACCTAGGTATGCTTCTTATCGAATTGTCGATCGAGTTGCCGCTGCACTTAAAGTTTCGGTTTCAACAGTAAAAAGAACTGTGAAAAATCTAAGCTCTACGAATCCAAGCACAGAAATCACTGTTAAAAAACGCGACCGAAAACTCATCGATTTATTTGATTAAGATGTTATTAGACGACGAGTATACAGATTTTATAGAGAGGGCGAATTACCTACATTACATAAGATTAACGTGGCTTTAAAGTGCTGTTCCAGATGTATGATGTATTGAGCTATATCAATCAAGATATTAGTTAATATGATTAGAAAATTAAAAAAAAAAAGTTAAAAAAATTATATAACGGTATATTTTCCATTTAAAAATATTCCCCTGAAAAACAGAACCAGCTGAATTCGTTTCGGGAATTTCCGTAAGATTTGATCCGTGACGTCACGAAGGGAACGCCTTTCGATAGTCAGCGCCATTATTCATTGCTTCTTTTGTGTTTATTATGGTTAAACGGCGTGTTGTTGGCGGCTGTAGCAATACAAAAGCCGATAAATTTAGTCTTCACACATTTCCTAGTAATGTTGCTGTGAATAATCTGTGTGTAAATTTGATTAAAACAACGTTAAAATACTGGACAGGAAGAAAATGCCGGAGACCGTTGACTGCAGGCACTTTAGTTTCGATTCGTCCGAAACTGGCTTGTCGGCTTAAGCGAGATATGGGAATACCATGTGTTATGGCTTTTAAAAAAAAGATGCCGTACCAACAATTTTTTCTGCGACACAAAACAAATGACAACAGCCGATGCCATCCACACCGAAACGACTTTGGGGTGCATATCGTCAATGTCCCAATTGCGTTATGCTTTCAACTCCGGTCAGTTTTGTTTTTTCATGCACGTTTCGTGCAATCATCGAGATACGATTTGTTGTCGTTTGCATCTCGTTCATTTGTGAGATTTTTCTTTACAGTTCGAAAACATTAAAAACAATAAAGTACAAACAAGGTAAGTATCTATAGCCTAGTCCGTCCCATCCTACAAAAAATGTAGGGTTTTTTTGTGAAAAAAAAAAACCTAATTTTGTATGCATCTTAGAAAACAATCGGCTCAGAAATAAATGACTTGTAAATTCCATAGTATAAAAAAAGGCGTTCCCTGTAAAACAAACTATAAATACATTAAATTAATTTTACTATACCTTCCCACAAAGAAAACCTTTTTTTCATACTATGGAATGTGCTATAAGTTATTTATTTCTGAGCAGACTGTTTTCACAACTGCACACAAAAAAATAGTATTGTTTTGTTGTTTCCAAAACACTTTTACTTTTTTTTTTTACGTCAAACTAAACTGAAATTATTCGCACAAAAAATATCTTCATGGATGGGACGGGCTAAAAAGTCGTTTTTGTTTATTTCTTAAAATTAAAATAAGTTATTTATTTCTGAGCAGACTGTTTTCACAACACTACACAAAAAATAGTATTGTTTTGTTATTTCCAAAACACTTACTTTTTTTTTTTTTACGTCAAACTAAACTGAAATTGTTCATAAAAACCCCTATCTTCATAGAGGGATGGGAACGGACTAAAAAAATCGTTTTTGTTTATTTCTTAAAATTACCGATATCGGGTCCAACTTGACTCGTAGAATTCAAGAGTTATTTATCGTCTTCTCTACTACATCACAAGTATTAGAACATACAGTGTAGCAAAATAATTCGCACCAAAAGCTAAAGAACAAAACAAGAATAAAAGTTGTAACTTAGTGGTAAGCTGTCTCCACGACCATTTTCATCGTCATCTGTCAGGCCGGTGGTTCATCGGAAGATGTTCCAGGTTCAAACTGATAAGGCATTATTTTTTGTGTTGCACAAATATTAGTCCAGTCGTCATTACTACACTATTCATCATCGAAAGAAGAATCGCATGATCAATGAGCTTGGCAGTCGCTGTCGGTCCCACTTTCGCTTGCGCTAAAAGTCGTCTCGTGGTAGGTTTCTGTGAAGCCCGTTCCCTTCATGACGTCATGGCTATTTACAGGCAAATGTTTTTACCGAGAATTTTACTCGGTCGTTTCCGGCAGTGTTCTACGGGAGTGATGTTTTAATACTTTTATGGGGCATTTTCGTAATTATTGATTTACATATCGGTGTAAAATATTATTGCATTGAATTAAGAAAGCATTTAATTGTTGAATTTGAAATTTTAGTGTATGGTCTGGCACAGCACTTTAAGGGAGGAATGTGGAATCAACATATCCATATCCAACTTTACGAAGAACACTCCATGACCTCGATTTTAAATACCAACATATGTCTACAACCGGAAAAGTGATTTTTGAGGACGCTAATATATCAGACAGGAGACTGTCCTATCTCCATGAAATATCCAGTTTACGAGAACAGGGGTATTTAATAGTGTATCAAGATGAGACCTGGGTGAATGTCAACCACACAACATCCCACCACTGGACAGATATCCACCCGGGCACAAGTACCGCCAATCACCTGCCGAAATCAGACGCTGCTGATCGAGTTCCTAAACTCTGTTCGGTGACTGGGAAGGGAAAAAGACTTATTAGTTGTCATGCTGGCTGTAATAAATATGGATTGATAGATGGCTGTAAATTGATCTTTGAGGCTAAAAAAAACAGACGGAGACTATCATGGTGAGATGAATCATGAAAATTTCATCAAATGGTTTGAAGAACAACTTATGCCTTCTCTACCAGAACCTTCTGTTATCGTCATGGATAACGCAAGCTACCACAACAAATTAACTGAGATTACACGATGTCCTGCACTAAACGCTAAAAAGGAAGAAATTCAGTCGTGGCTACGAAACAAAAATATACCTTTTGAGAGTAACATGACAAAGCCAGTTCTTTATGAACTTGTGTAAAGTAACAAATGTGCAAAGCAATTTGTTACTGATGATATTGCTGAACGCCATGGGCACTTGTGTCTAAGACTGCCGCCAAGACATTCTGAACTCAATCCGATAGAACTGATCTGGAGTCAAGTCAAAGGGCACATAGCTCGTCATAATGATGGTAAAAAGACCACGGTGCGGAGAGAACTTGCACATGCATTGAACTCTGTCATACCTACACACTTCTCTGACGCAGTTAAACATGTAATAAAGATAGAAGAAGATTTTAGAAAACAAAATAGTTTTATAAGAAATAAAATACCCCCTGTGATAGTCCCCCTTAACGAAGATAGTGATGAAGAAATGAGTTCGTCGACTGATTAAGTTATTTCTCCATACCCATAAGGAGTATTACTTTAATGTATGCATGAACTCTTTAACACCAAAAACAATTTATACCCATTTCATTCACTATCAAACAACTTAACAACCTATAAACTAATCGACTAGAAATGCATATAGACTACACATACATACGAGAGAAATGTTTATTTAACGACACACTCAACGCATTTGATATACGTTTATGTGGCGTCAGACAAAACGGTTAAGGAGCATTATGAGTGAGAAAGAAACTCGCTACCGCCACATGGGCCACTGTTTCCGATAAGTAATTTTGATCAGCAATAAGGGACGTTTTATATGCACCATCCCATAGACAGGATAACACATACCACAGCCTTTATACATCAGTTGTGGTGCACAGGCTGGAACTAGACACAACCCAATGGGTCCACCATGTGGGATCGATCAGTCGACCTACCATGAGCGAACGCTTTACCTCTGAGCTACGTCCCGCTCCATATACAAAAGAAGCCTTAAGTGGGGTTGGGGTTGTGCAGAGGGTCACACCTCCACCAATCGCATGCATACCACATTCTTCTCTCTCTCTCCCTATAACCATATAACCATAGATTAAAATGTTGAGTGCGTCGTTACATAAATGACGTATCTCTCTCTCGCTCTCTCTCTCTCTCTCTCTCTCTCTCTCTCTCTCTCTCTCTCTCTCTCTCTCCCCCTTTCAGCTCGCGCGCTTGTGTATTCCACAATTTAATTATAATATTTGATACATTTTGTTTTTCAAACTGAGGTTTTGTTACTTGAACTCCCCACCTGAATCCGCGCCTGCATGATGTTTACAGATATTTTCTTAAATATAGGTCACACTACGATTTGTGCGGATAGGACGATAGAACCGAACATTAGTTTGAAACGCACTATAGAATGATGCTTTTGATATGCAAATGACCTTAGTTATTTATAGGAGAAATAACGTGCATTCAAAAGACACAGAGATTTTTAAAAAGTGGAATTAAGTTAACTTCGTGCATTTTATATGATGATTTGTATATAAAACCTGTCGGGGTTTGGGTTTGTTTTCATGTAAATGCAAAGAAAACAAATATCGAATAGGAAATAAACGTAACATTTGCAAAAAACTTTGGGTCTAAATAATTGAACAGGATAATAGTATTTAAATGCATTTTAGTCTCATAACTCCTTTTGTGACACCCAATAGCCGATGTGTTTTGTTTTATTCGCTGGGATGTCGTTTCAACGTTTAAAAACATTCATTCATTCATTCATTTATTCCATGATGAGCTTTGTTTTTGTTTAACGACACCACTAGAGCACATTGATTAATTAATCATCGGCTATTGGATGTCAAACATTTGGTAAATATGACTCGTAGTCATCAGAGGAAACCTGCTACATTTTTTCCTAATGCAGCAAGGGCTATTTTATATGCACTTTTCCACAGACAGGCAAGCACATACCACGGCCTTTGTCCAGTTGTGGTGCACTGGTTGGAATGAGAGAAAAAAAAACAATCAGCTGAATGGTTACAAGGAGTGGCCTTTACATTGTTTATTAAAATGTTTCTCATGTATTTTACTGTATATACTGGGTGAGACTTTAATATATATATATATATATGTGTGTGTGTGTGTGTGTGTGTTTGTGTGTGTGTGTGTGTGTGTGTGTGTGTGTGTGTGTGTGTGTGTGTGTGTGTGTGTGTGTGTCTGTCTGTCTGTATTTCTGTCTGTCTAATCGATCATTGGAACATCACAACTTTTGCTGCCGAGCCCACTCATAACAGAACCACTTTAAAATAGCAACCAAGTTTAAAATAATGTTGTCGTCTGCTGCTGACATGCAGGTCACCATATGTGGCTTCCTGAACTCAGTGGTATCAGATTTCTCCTACACAATTTTCTCGCCGCCACGTAACAGATATTTCGTGTCAGTCCCGAAGAAATATCGATAATGCTCTTTACTAATTACATAATTATTACACTAAAACAAAAATTAACTGCCATAGAGACATTTGGAACATAAGGCAGGGCAGACGGACTTTTTAATTGGTGTGGGAAAGGGGCGTGGGTGGACCAATCTTTCTGATAACATGTATTCTTTGGTGGGGTGTTTTGTTGTTTTTTCTTTATGTTTTTTTAAAATTATTACAACTCAACGTGGATCAAGAGTGCGCTACTCTATTTACAACTATAATATCCGATATAGGCAGCTAATAGGTAAGTGGTCCAAAGTTATGAGGTAGTCGTAGATGGGGTTTCTTATAAACCCCGCCATGGGCGTCAATCCTGCTTTAAAAGTGTATGTGGGGGGACGTGTTAGTGTGTGTGTGTGTGAGAGAGAGAGAGAGAGAGAGAGAGAGAGAGAGAGAGAGAGAGAGAGAGAGAGAGAGAGAGAGAGAGAGAGAGAGAGAGTGGGAGAGAGGAGAGAGAGGGGAGGGAGGAATGTCAATGAAAATCATAAAGCTACATTTTAGTGGTTAAACTTTTAATTTTTGTTTGTTTTTTGTTGTTGCTGTTGTTTTTGTTGGTGGTATTGTTGTTGTTGCTTTTGCTAAACGAAAAAGTGTGTGTGGGGGGCGGGGGCGGGGAGGGGGACACTTATATAGATTGTCCCCCGGCGTTGAAAAGTGAGGTGGACGCATTCCCCCGTCCCCCACCGATCGAATGAATGAATGGATGAATGAATGAATGTTTAACGACACCCCAGCACGGAAAATACATCGGCTATTGGGTGTCAAACTATGGTAAAGGCAACAAAAAAATGTGATGATCACCATCAATATAAAAATTCAACAGTTCAATTAAAACACAGTGTAAAGAACTGTGCAACAAATACAAATATCACAGATATATACCCACCGATCGACGCCCATGAACCCCGCAAATGCCATTCCATGCATCTATGTTGTGGAATGACCTGCCGCAGAATTCTACTGGAAGCAACGACAAATGTCGCCGATATTAATAACGGTACAAGAAATCATATTTTTTTACTATCATAAATATAAAACTTTAATGGGTTTTTTTTTAAAGTGGCAAACCTATAAAGCCACTGTTTCGGAAATATTTTGTCATGAACAGACTTAACAACAAGAAGTAAACTTACTTGTTTCTTCCTCGAGAAAAATGTACTAGGCGGGTCCCGTCATTCAGTAAAGCGTAGTTTTGTGTCAGCTCGCTGTGTCATGTATTGGTTGTCATGTGACATAAACAAGGTACGTCACATGTATTAAAATAACTTTAATAATAAACAAAACAAAAAACAAAAAAAAATCAGCTGAATAATATTATACGCCTATAACATAATGGAAAATGCTTTTTTTTATTTTTGTTTTTAGAGCCGTAATTATTCAGTGTTACAGATCACGCAAGTGCCAGTCACGGCTGTTTTATTGTATCAGTCAGTCACCAGGATATGATCAGTTGTCAGCTGGTTTTAAATAGCAGGAATTGTGGTCTGTTAGTCCAACAGACAAACGTTTGAATAAATGTACAACTTCGATTTCGGTTCCACAAAAACTTTAATGGGGCCGAACTACCTGTTGATCATCAATCATTTAAATTGGACTAGTATCTTTTATTTATTTTATTTATATTTATTTATTTAGGCGAAAATAAATGAAATAAATTTTATCGACACCTTAGCACATACTGTACATTGGCCATTGGGTGTTAAATAGAGTTAAGTAGACAAATCTGACCATTTACATTAGAAATACAAATTATATAAGTATGTAAAACCACAGTGTAAAGAGGTGAGGTGAGGGGAGTAGAATGTAAAACAAAAATCAAGGTAAGTATATTTTTTTTTTTTTTTATAGAAATTAAAATGTTTTGTATACTATAAAATAGGTTCTGGGTAGAATTTAAGATTCCGCCACCAAATATATATTTTCTCATCGACTCCAGATGATCACACTCCACCAAAATGTGGCGAACACCGGTGGTGCTTAGGCGAAAATTGTAAACAGTTAAATAAATAAATATAAAACAAATAAATAAATAAATATAAAACTAAATAAATAAAAAGTAAAGTATTTAACGAAGAGCAATTTTTTATCTAATCGGCTATTGGAAAACAATATGGTCATTCTGACACTGTTTTTAGAGGAAACCCGCTGTCGCCACATATAAACAGGCAGCAAGGGATCTTTTATTTGCGCTTCCCAAGGCAGGATAACAAACCATGAGCCTTTGTAACCAGTTATCTCACTGCCCGGTGCAAATCCCCCCCCCCCCCCTCGATTAAAAATCCCACCCGACTGGGAATTCCAGTTTACAACTGTATGATCCAAAATTAAAACACAATAAAAAAATCAAAAAAGAGATACAGTAAGACCAGTTTACGTTATGACAAAAATTAAAAGTATATCACAGTACTTAATATTCTGCACTCGCTTCGATTCCCTACCTGCTGGTTATGTCAGCAACTGTACACCTGTTCAAGTATTTATTAGATTGAGAATACTACATGCGTTGCCGTTAGATACCATTTAACCGGCCTCGGTGGCGCAGTGGTTAAGCCATCGGATTACAGGCTGGTAGGTACAAGGTTCACAGCTCGGTACCGGCTCCAACCCAGAGCGAGTTCTTAAGGGCTCAGTGGGTACGTGTAAGGCCACTACACCCTCTTCTCTTCACTAACCACTAACCAACTAACCAACCCACTGTCCTGGACAGACGGCCCAGATAGCGAAGGAGTGTGCCCATGACAGCGTGCTTGAACCATAATTGGATATAAGCATGAAAATAAATGAAATTATACCGTTATCTTACAACGAATTGTTTCAAAACATATATACGAGTTGTGAAAGCGAGTTGGATTAGTTTGTAAATGAGTTGTAAAATAAATGGTATCTTACGGACACATATCCAGAAAAGTTTTAAAATAAAATTAAACGCCTTTTCCAACTAAAACCTATGTACGGCCCTAGCATTTATAGTTAACTTGTGCGTCACAGACAAGTCAATTTCAGGTTAACTTGCACGTCACAGAGTGGTCGATTCGACAGTTGTTTTTTTGTGGGGGTTTTCTGTTTTTTTATTTTTTTTATTGGACGATATAGCATTGGTGACCAGGTCATCACCTAGGAGCAGCCAGTCGTATGTCTAAAATGTCATCGCACGTATGTGTGTTAACACTGTATATGTGTTATCAAAAATAAGGAATAATGTTCTGACCAACAGGTGTGTAAGAATACTAAATAACAACTTGAGACACACTTCACATGCGAAAGCAATGGAAATATTAATTTAACAAAAGGGTTGAGATTAGCGTTGTGAATCGGCTGGAATTTCATCATCGATCATCGGTTTACGCCAGGCGATCAATTTTCGATTACATCAATCTTTCAGGGTTATGTAAACATAAGCAGGATTTGAATTATAAGGACCATGCATCTATTCATCGGTACAATTTGCCTACAAATCAATAATTTTACTATCAATAATATAACAATTCTACTGTATTCCAAACTCCTCATATTTAATTTAGGGAATTATGTTTGGAAGGTTATTGTCTTGTAGGAGATACTGGAAAGGATTTTGTCGTGGGTTCACATTTTTCCATTAGCAGTAAGGGATCTTTTATAAGCACGTTTCCAAGGACAGGCCAGGACACAAATGCAATAGCCTGCATGTATAAACTACCAGTTGTGAGATCCCGGTTGGGACAGGAGCTTGCGTGTACTGGAGTAGGTTACGTTACCCAAGCAATTTCTTATTCTCAAGATTTTACAAGCTCTCGATTGAAACCTTTAGCAGCTTCTTAAAAATGGTCAGTAATTTTTTGGAACTCCTTTTCATTCAAGAATATTCCTTTTGTAAAAGATGCAGGGTTAATTTTGGCACAAAGTCTTTATATCCTTTAAAAGAAAGAAAGAAATGTTTTATTTAACGACGCACTCAACACATTTTATTTACGGTTATATGGTGTCAGACATGGTTTAAGGACCACACAGATTTTGTGAGGAAACCCGCTGTCGCCACTTCATGGGCTACTCTTTCTGATTAGCAGCAAGGGATCTTTTATTTGCGCTTCCCACAGGCAGGCTAGCACAAACCATGGCCTTTGCTGAACCAATTATAGATAACTGGCCGGTGCAAGTGGTTTACACCTACCCACTGAGCCTTGCGGAGCACTCACTCAGGGTTTAGAGTCGGTATCTGGATTAAAAATCCCATGCCTCGACTGGGATCCGAACCCAGTACCTACCAGCCTGTTGACCAATGACCTAACCACGACGCCACCGAGGCCGGTTTATATCCTTTAAGGCAAACACACATAGTTCATAATATTATATGCATTACTAACATTCCATTGTTCACATAAGACTGCAAATACCAGTATATAAAAGTATATTTTTGCCAATCTCGTATATATGATGGAGGGCCTAGTAAATTCCTTGCCCAATCCCTTTGATTTTTTTCAAATATATATGATAGGTTTCAATAAAATAAAAAAACAATAAACATGATAGACCAGGTTAACAAGTAATTATTTTAAGGATGTTCCAGCACAATCAATAATTTAACATGTTCAAGAAGAATAAATGTGTTGTAAAAAACAAAAAAACACAACATTTTCTGCATTCCTTGGTTTAAAAATAACAAAACGTCTTCAAAAAGTCAAAACTGAAATCTTTCTCACATTTTCTGCCATATTTGAACATTTTCTATCATAATCAGCCAATTATAATTAACAAGTAGAAATAGCCAACTTCCAACACTATTCTAGAATAGAGAAAAATGGAGACTGGTAATTTTCACCCACAACTGGCAATATTCTATCACAATCAACAAAAAAACAAAACAAAATAAAACAAATAACAAACTAAAATAAAAATACACAATCTTTTAATGGCAAAAAGATTCCCTTCTAAACTGAAAATTCCTCCTATTTTTCATTTTATTTCAAATTTTTTATTTCTGTTAAAAGTCAAATTTAATTAAATTTTATCTATATTTGAAATCATTATTGTGTGGTATACCACTTAAACCCACCAAATGATTATTATTACAACAGCTCTTAGCATAAAACAATAACCTATTACCTTGATAAAAAAAAAAGAAGGAAGTACCCACTCCTTTGCAAGGGGGCAGAACGTAGCCCAGTGGTAAAGCACTCGCTTGATGCGCGGTCGGTTTGGGATCGATCCCCGTCGGAGGGCCAATTGCGCTATTTCTCGCTCCAGCCAGTGCACCACAACTGGTACATTAAAGGCCGTGGTATGTGCTATCCTGTCTATGGGATAGTGCATATACAAGATCTCTTGCTGCTAATCAAAAAGAGTAGCCCATGAAGTGGCGACAGCAGGTTTCCTCCCTCAATATCTGTGTGGTCCTTAACCATATATCTGACGCCATATAACCGTAAATAAAATGTGTTGAGTGCATCGTTAAATAAACCATTTCCTTCCTTCCTTTGCAAGGTCTTGAAAAGAAGTGTTTATTGTAAAAAATTATTTCAAGCACATTTTCTGATGCACCTAAAGTCTGTAATTCCAGAACAATGAAAATGTCTCCATTCAGCGCTATAGTGAGACAGGGGCAGATAGTTTTGCTTGACAGCTTTCCAAGCAAACCGCTTACTTAGCAATAATTAAAGCAATATAATAATGCTACTTAAATGATACCCGTGTCTGGATCAAAAAAAGAAAAAACATTTATTGCTACATATTTTTTTTTTTTTTTAATTTTTAAATTTTGTTCATCCTTATATACAGTCAGACCTTGTTACAATGACCGTCATTACTACGACATTTACACCATCCGACCACAAATTGTCGGAACTAACGTACATCAGTGTTATTCTGTTCATTACACCGGAATTCACACCTTCCGACACCGACAGAGCAAATTAGGAACAAACGTGCATCCGAGGTCTGAAAACACCTCTTTACAACAACATTGCATAATCACATATATCGTAGCACGTTGGCAGTACACACACAGCCACTTAGAATCCTTGATCTCGTAGTGAGCCTACAGTGTCACATGCTGTCCGAGCTACCGATGTCTGCTAAATCTGTAGACATGTATTGGTTTTGCAAATAAGCCTTTAGTCGATCAATTAAAGGATTAACTTCGAACAATCAAGTCTTCTATTTAATGATATTTTGTAAAGAAACGGGTACCAATCATAGGCGAAGTCAGAGGCTAAATCCGAGGTGGGCGTGCCTGAACCGTTGTGGATATGGGCACGTTAATAGAGTTCCCATCCCATCCAATCGTAGATGTCTTTAACCAAGGAATGATTAGACGGCCTCAGACCACAATTAATTTCGCTACATGTTTCTATATAGCCTTAATGGCTATATCATTTTTATTAATATCAGCAGGCCCATGGATTTTTATGTACCTTTGCCTGCCTGGGGGACACATACCCTGAAAAGGACAACCCCTGTTGTCCAGCTCTTTCTCCCAGCATATTGGTTTAAACAAACACACCCTCTAAACCAGGCTGGAGTACACCCATTTTACACAAAAAGCACCACTTTTGCATGGGCCGGAATTACCACAAACAAGTCTTCAATGTCAACAAATTACACATGTTTACAAACTACATGCTCTCCCCCGTTACTTCAGTCAAATAGTTGCCACTTCATAGCTGTCTGCCATGAAATAATCACAGTCAAACAGCAGACTACTTGCGCGGTCAAATTTCCGGATTTTGGACAACCAAATGGGCAGATAACTGTAATCTGAGGCCAGAATGACGGTGAATGCGCCTTGTTTAATATATTTAATGATGTTTGTTTAAAAACATATTTAATAAATGTATGTGACAATTCGATACAACGGCAATTTCAAAATAACGACAAAGTGACCCAGGGACAAACATGGTCATTGCAACGAGGTCTGACTATATATATATATATATATATATATATATATATATATATATATATATATATATATACTGTATATATATATATATATTATCTTATATTATTACTTATTTTCATGCTTATATCCAACTGAGGTTAAAACATGCTGTTCTGAGCACACACTTCAGTAGCCCGAGTACTCTGACTGTAAGAGAGCTAGACGGACATTTGGACATAAATACGCTCTCATTACAGTCAGAGACCAAGCCATGTATTTTTTGGCAATTCCAGACAACCAAAAAGTTGGCAAAGATTTCCACTCTAATACCACAACAGTCCTATGTTTGACGTCAAATACCTTTACATCGATCATTTTCGAGTTAACTGATTAAAAAAAATCCACATAATAATCACTAATACACATACTACAGAAAGAAATCCGACAGCACCCACATTCAGCTACGCTTCGTGTCACTCCGTCACGCTTCGTGACACTCCGTCGCAAGAATTACAAAGCTCGGTGACCTATTTCGTAACGTAGATCACGTGATCGCCCACTGGGCGATTCCGCCTTGTGCAACAGTTACAGGGGCCATCTCATACCAAGCGACGTTACAACATGGAAGTGTTGGCTAATGGTTTCCTCTCTAACACAGTGATAAAATTACCAAATATTTGACATCCAATAGCCGATGATTAATGAATCAATGTGCTGTAGTGGTGTCGTTACACAAAACAAACTTTTTTTTGGTGATTGTCGGGCACTTGTCGTTTTGAGACGGCCCCTGGAAGACGGAATGGCTGAGTGGGCGATCATGTGACGCATCGTCACGATATAGGTCGGCGAACTTAGAATTCTGCTGTCCGGAGTTTGCCGAAGCTTAGCTGAATGTGGGTGCTGTCGGGTTTCTTTCTGTAGTGTGTGTATTAGTGATTAATATCTGAATTTCTTTTAATCAATCAACTCGAAAATGATCGATGTAAAGGTATTTCACGTCAAACATAGGATTGTTGTGGTATTAGAGCGGAAATCTTTGCCAACTTTTTGGTTGTCGGGAATTGCCAAAAAAATACATAGCTTGGTCTCCGACTGTAATGAGAGCATATTTATGTCCAAATGTCCGTCTAGCTCTCTTACAATCAGAGTACTCGGGCTAGCACTTCAGCTATCTGGACTGTCTGTCAGTGGGTCAGTGGCAGGGCTCACCCTGAATCAAAAATACCTGCAGCCAAAATATTAGTCAATTAGAATGTTTATTAGCCATATTGAAAATGCTTTAGCCAAAATTGTTTTACGCAGTACTGTATAGAGTTTGCTTTCATACATGTTGAATGCATGCCGTTAAAATTAATAACCGTGATTATTAAAATAAGCAAACATCATTAGGCCTACGCTGTATTCTGGATGACACCGTTTCTTGTTACTGGTCGTGAGATCGCTATTGTTGCTAATTGAATATTTGGTATTATTATTATGTTTTAGGTGTCGGATAGATTATGAAACCATCTGTTCACATCAGAAGATAGAAAATGACTTAGCCAAAATTTTAGCCACTTTCAAATTTTATTAGCCATTTTTTGTAAAAATAAGCCAATGGCTAATTTGTCTACCGACAGCGTGAACCCTGCAGTGGTTAGTTGTTAGTGGTTAGTGGTTAGTGGTTAGTGGTTAGTAGTTAGTGAGAGAGAAGTCAATGTAGTGGTCTTGTACCATTGAGTTGTTAAACTTGCTCTGGGTGGGTACAGGGATACAGGGAAGGAATCCAATACCTACATTTTGGTACCAGTCTTTAGACCAATGGCTTGCCCACTATACCTCAGAGGCCAGTCTATTGCTACATAAAGTACTTGGGTTTTTTTTTTATTAGCACCATATTATGCTTTAAATATATTTGTCTACATACTATACAAGCACATATCAAGTCCTTTGATTTTTCTTTTAAAACTATTTGCCCGCTGATACAAGAACAATTTTTGAGTAGCACCAGGCTTCTGATGATTGAACATTGATGTATGGTAACCCAATTTTGGGTTACGCAAAAACACATTCAGGTAATCAATTTTGTTTTTGTTTCAACATGTCAGGATTATGTAAATGGAAGTCCTATGACTCGTGAAAAATAAGTTATGCCAAACTAAAATTGTGCTACAACATGTGAATGGAACTATCACTTTCACAATTTTCACAGGCTTGTTAGCAGCAAAAGATATTTCACATATATTCACGGACTTTTGTTATTAACTAAATGTCATGACTTCCCATGATTTTTTTTTTTTTTTTTTTAAATGTCATGACTTCCCCATCTTTGTTTTATTTTCGGGAAATTTCATGACTTCCGATAATTTTTTTTTGCTTTTAAAATGAACTGTTCCCCTCTTTGTGGTTATTTTCGGGAAATTTTTAAATAATTATTAATCTTCAATGATTTTACTATAAAACTGTTGATCCTTTGGTTACTTAAAACTGCAAACTTTTCAGGCATGAAAAATGATATTTGTAAATTCCAGGACTTTTCTGGATTTCTACGAACCTGTAAGAATCTAGATTCAGCGTATATAGAGGGTTCATCATGAGTGTTTTTTAATATGGAAAATATCAACCGAATCTATGTTAATCAGTATTTGTCGAGGCTCTGCCGAGACAAATACTGATTAACTAGATGAGGTTGATAGTTTACATATTAAAAAACACGAGTAGCGAATTCTATTTATCCTATAACACTCCAAAAATAACACTTTAAATTGATATGTAGTCAAATCAAAGTTCTGAAGTCGCCTCACTGGTAATATGACGCTTATCGTGATTAGCACAAATAGCACTTCCACTAAATCTCATCAAAATGTTATGCTCAGGTATACAAGTCGTGTTGGCTGTAAACAAATGACCCATTGACAACAAAACTATATTAACTGAGTTAGTAAATATCAAATGGGTTCATGACATGGATATTATGGGCAAGTTATAAGATAAAAAACCAGTATTCTATTCTATCAGTCTTCATCTTAGACTTCACAATATTGCAGTGTTCTTCTGCACCACAGTTTTAATAGAACAGAAAATTTCTGAGTTTACACTTTCCGTCTACATGAACACGTGCACCCTGCCACTGGAGTTGCCACCAGCGAGGATGTTGCGACTTGGGTGGACCATGTTGATGGAGCACACAGAATTCAGGCTAACATCAGAGAATGCTTTGAGAAGCTGACCAGTGTCGGAGAAAATCTCGATCTGTAAATCAGAAAAAAACTAAAGTTTGTTTTGTTTAACAACATTACTAGAGCACATTGATGTATTAATTACTGGCTACTGGATGTCAAACATTTTGTAATTTTTACATGTAAAAAATATGTTTCCCTTGTAAAATTGTCCACTAAAACCCCCCCTCCCTTCCCCCTCCCTCTCCTGTCCCGGAATTGGCTACTGGCGATGTCAGAGGTTAGGTTCAGGATGGGCGTGCCTGAACTTATTTGGATATGAGAATGTAAAAAAAAAAAAGAGATCCCACATCCCATATAAACACTATACCATTGAGCTATATTCAGTCACACGGGGGGGGGGGGGGGGGGGGGGGGGGGAGAGGCATAGTCCAGTGGTAAAGCACTCGCTTGATGTGAAGTTGGTTTGGAATCGATCCCCGTAAGTGGGGTCATCTCGCTCCAGCCAGTACATCACAACTGGTACATCAAAGGCCGTGGTATGTGGTATTCGGTCTATGGGATGGTGCATATAAAAGATCCCTCGCTGTTAATTGAAAAGAGTAGCCCATGAAGTGGCAACAGCGGGTTTCCTCTCTGAATATCTGTGTGGTCCTTAACCATATGTCCGACGCCATATAACTGTAAATAAAATGTGTTGAGCACATCCTTAAATAAGACATTTCCTTCCTTCCTTCCAGTCGCACAGATTTAAAAATAGTGTCACTGCTTTACTAGGCAGTCTAGTTACAGTGACTCCTTGTTTTGTTCAAGTCATTGTGACATTTACCTGTCTGGGATGTGTCATGCTTCCACTAACAAACAGGTCGTCTCGTGATGGATGCCACACGGCGCGGAATTTTGTCAACCACCGCCCAACGTAGTTGTTGTGTCTGTAGAATAAAACAAAATAAACTGAATAAATATAGAACAATAAAATTCAGAATAAAACAAAATAAATTATTAAATAAACTTCAGACTAAAACAAAATACACTGAATAAATTATTAAATAAACTTCAGAATAAAACAAAATAAATTATTAAATAAACTTCAGACTAAAACAAAATACACTGAATAAATTATTAAACAAACTTTAGAATAATACAAAATAAATTATTAAATAAACTTCAGAATAAAATAAATTATTAAATAAACTTCAGAATAAAATAAATTATTAAATAAACTTCAGACTAAAACAAAATACACTGAATAAATTAATATAAATAAACTTTAGAATAATACAAAATAAATTATTAAATAAACTTTAGCAACCCCTGCAACTGTCCATGGCAATTTATATGGAGTAATAAGGGTATGATACTTTGCTTACAGTTTTTTAATGCATCTAACTGCTGAGGAGGGAGACCTATGCCATTTTGTGACTACTTTGTCGGCCTTCTCAATGGTTCATGCCATGTTCCAAAATCTAAACTCAAAGTATTTCATATCATTTTTTAATGACTGTCCCTTATTACCCCATGGATGGGTTTATAATGAATTGTTGTTGGTTTTAATTAGTGTCTCAATCAGGACATAAAATTTGAATTTTTCAGGCAACTGATATGTCGTTCGTGTGGTTTTAGTGTTTGCACAAACAATATCTTTTTTTTCAGTAGTTCAGATACAAATGAAAAGGTTAATGAACTTAATGAGCAACGATATTCAAACGATAATCTAAGATGAGCGATTTTAGTAGATTTTCTCCTATCATAAATATAAAAATACTATTTCTGTGTGCTAGGACTAACTTAAAAGCTACAAGGCGAATAAAATTAGGTTTGTTTATCCTAACCCAACCGACCCACGAAAATCACCCATGTCAAATCCTTTTGACCTGTTTCGGGGAAGATTTTTTAAAATTTGTTTTAAAATATTTAACCAATTTCAATTTAGGCTTAAACAATACAGCTTTTGCACGAACGATCCGTCGTTTATGTTGATAACGGATTTGCATAAGACAGACGAACGACAAAATCGTTCGTGCCAAATTTTATGCGCTGCTCAATTATACCTACAATAGGGGTTATAAGGAACACAGAGCATATTTTAAAAAATAAATTTAATAATGTTTCACAACAAAACAATAGAACACAAGTAAATAAGAGCTCTCAATAAAACCAAGCAAGTCTAGCGGGTCAATCTTTTGGCACAAAATTAACAGCAAGCAGGCAGCAAATGCCACTAAAAATGTATTATATACACTTTCTACAGATTAATTTCACAACTTCTTCCTGCTTAGCCTGATATGTTTACATCACATGACCTAGATTTTTGTCTTTTTCTTCATGTTACAATCAATACACAATATAGCCGTTGACAAATGAATAAGGAAGAATGGGCAGAGTAGGAAACCAGATAGGTAGTTAAGCCAAGCTATAGTCCTTCTCAAACACAACGCCTTTTGTCATACTAAGGAATTTACTACATGTTATTTATATGTGAGTCAGTTGTTTTATAAATTGCACACAAAAATAGTAGGGTTTTTTTGTGTTATTTCTACAATTAATATTACTTATTTTACCAAACTAAAATTTATAAAAACAAAATTTGTACGATTGGATGGACTATAAGTACATTGTATAACTAGCAATGTGATAATAGAGGGTTCGTCAAGAGTGTTTTTTAATCTGGAAAATATCAACTGAATCTACGTAAATCGGCAGAGCCTCGACAAATACCAATTAACTAGATGAGGTTGATACAGGGTGTGCACTTTACAGTTGCCCGATCGCTCATGGCGAGTCAAAATAGCATTGGGCAAGTCAAAACCTTATCACATGTCGCCCGCCTGGCGACCGAAAATTTCCGTATAGTGTATTATGTATCAAAATGCAAATAACTAATGTTTGTAAGAGATCGAAAAGTTATTTATTTATTTATTGTTTTCAACTGGTTTCCTATTAGTATCTGCGCAACCAAACCCATATAGGACATAATAGCGATAATAGCGATTACTTCCCCAGTCTATCGAACAGTCTAAAACCATTCGGAATGCCTCGGCCGGTTTTGATGATGTATTCAGAAAACCTCGGCCACATAAATGTATTCGTAGGTTCAGTTGTAACACCTCGATCATGTTCATCTTTACTTTCCATTTAGTTACAATCAGAACAACTCGTTACATTCTGCTACGCTATGTTTCGCAGACAGATTTTGCTTAGGTCTCACTTCACAGACGTCATCTGCCATTGAAACCCATGTTAAATTGCCCAACTTCAAATGAAGATTGCCAATAGAATGGGTTCTCGTTGGCACTAACAACATACACCATTGCGAACATACATTATATACGCATTTATTTTCACTCCAAAATTGAGAACATTTCCGTCTCAGTTTTTTTGCTATATAACCGCATCTGGCTGTAGTACCAGACCGAACAGGTAATTCATTAACCGATTCACTCCGGCTGTCTCTTGCGCTATACACCCATGTCCCAAAAGGTCAAAGAACAATATTACAAAATAACATGGGCAAAATACAGCCAGAAGGCTTACCATTAAACATACATATTGTTTGAATTCTTCGCCATTTCCTGGAAGTGAATATGTGAACCATAACATGTGTCACAATTAGGAACTATAGTGGACCGTTATCGATCAACTCTCACCCAGAAGTCAACTGTGTAGTGAGACCGAAGGGTCCACCAGAATAACCTGTGTCTGCGACGTCACAGTTGAATTTACAATATATATATGTGTATGTGTATATGAAGGGTCCACCAGAATAACCTGTGTCTGTGACGTCACAGTTGAATTTACAATATATATATGTGTGTGTATATGAAGGGTCCACCAGAATAACTTATCAGTGATGTCACATTTTCAATAAGGTGATATGTTTTAATTGAACTCTGCAATCACGGACTATTTATGCTCAAGAAAGCATGATTTACCAACTAATTCATACATCATACACATATCATACACACATCATACACACATACACTATAACACACACACACACACACACACACACTATATTTCAGACATACAAATATGGTTCTCTTAAGTTGGTTGTACGTCAATTTTTGACAATACACTCAACTGACTGTCCCTGATTTTGTTAATACACTGTAGATACACCATTAAAAATGTTAAATGTGTATGAGAGAAACGCACCAACGTGCAAACCAGTCACCACTGCACGAGAGAGAGACGAGCAGACATGAGACCGAGAGTAGAGAGAGTGCAGGGGAGGTGGAGGTGGAGAGGTCTGGTATCACAGGCTGAGATGTTTTCTGTTTGTTTGTCTGCTTTGTCAACTTTATACAAGTATTTAATATTTATACTGGTTACACGTAGAGGACCTGATTTTAATCAGACTGATATTTACTTCATGTACAATCATAATTCTCATCTTTAAAATGTCCCCCAAACATATATATGTTTCTACCCTTTCTGTCAGTTTCCTCCGACTCTGTCTTCTGAGCTGTTCACACCATCGCCTATCTGTCTCAACTTCCTCCACGGTTGCAATCTCTGTGTATTTCCCTGAACCCACCTGGCATCCTCGTCCTTTGCCACTAATAAAGTTGGTCTGACTTACGGCACTAACTAACGACCACTGGTAGTAGGGGTGCATAATAGGTGGTTACAAGTGCCTCTTAACAATGCCAGAAGTAAATACTGAATACTCCCCTGAAGTGGTCAGACTAAGCGACAATGCCTCAAAAGCTGCGATGGAATGGCAGGTGTGGTTCACAGATAGCCCCGATTTCAAGCACCGTACGTCATGATGGAGAGTCGCGGACTGGGCGTGGAGGTGGAACGTGATGCGGCAAACTGAAAGATAAGAGGAGTTGACAGATCGGCGGGGAAATGTCATGGTGTTCAAAGGAGAGACACACTGGCAGAACTGACAGTGGGATAACGTGCAGGGCAACCCCCCCCCCACAGGGCTACATTGACCAATCCTAAAACCACACATCGTTCCAGTTTGGCCAACGCCATTATTGTTTCCAATGATAACGCCATTTTTCAACAGCAATTCTAACAACGGCTTTCTTTTTTAACAACAACATTAATGTCGGTCCTTGGCCATTCGATATCACCGAATTGTAAGGGCGAGTCAAAGTGCTGCTGTGAGTGGCCAGATTGGCCAGTCAAAACAAATCCCAAGTGCATACCCTGTTGATATTTTACGTATTAAAAAATACGAGTAGCGAATTCTATTTATCTTATAACACTTCTAAAATAACATTTTCATTCGAAAGTTAGTAAATCACAGTACTCCATCGGTAATATGACGTCATCACGATTAACACAAATAAGTCTAACGTCATGCATTTTAACTAAATCTTATGAAAACGTTACTCTCAGGGGTACAACTCATTGGCTTTTAAAAAATTTACCCATTGACAGTAACACATTATTACCTAGAGACCTTGCAAATTTGCATATATCTTTAAATTTGCATATCATTATTAACCGGGTTAATACACAAAATTATCACATGGGTTTATGACATGGATATCATGGGTAAGCTATAGGATAAATATACATACTTAATGGAATGTGTCCGTGTAATATTCTTATTCAATGTGGAACTGTCGAACAGGCTGCAATGTAAATTGTAACAATTAGCACAAAATAGAAAATCCAGCACTGGCTTCATGAAAGGAACGGAATATTTGCTAATTATAGTCCTGAGACAGTACAATGTAAACTATGGCTATTTAGTGTCTAGTATTTGGCAATTTTAACACTAGTGAAAGAGGGAACCTACAGACGTCTGTTAAGACTACTCTAAAGCAGCTTTGATTTGTACATATACCAGACCTTACACATACCATCAGATTTGTTGTATGCACTTTCCAAAGACAGAACAGTACATACCAGACCTTACACATACCATCAGATTTGTTGTATGCACTTTCCATAGACAAGACAGTACATACCAGACCTTACACATACCATCAGATTTGTTGTATGCACTTTCCAAAGACAGAACAGTACATACCAGACCTTACACATACCATCAGATTTGTTGTGTTTGTTTGTTTCCAAAGACAGAACAGTACATACCAGACCTTACACATACAATCAGATTTGTTGTATGCACTTTCCAAAGACAGAACAGTACATACCAGACCTTACACATACCATCAGATTTGTTGTATGCACTTCCCAAAGACAGGACAGTACATACCAGACCTTAGACACACCAATCAGCCTATCTGTCTCAACTTCCTCCACGATAGCACAGTACAATATACCTGACCCACCTGGCATATCCAATCAGCTTAGCTATATGCATTTCCCACTTAGACGGCACAGTACAACGACCAAACCTTAGAATATACCAATCAGATTTGCTATACTAAAACAATGCAAAAGAAATACGCAGGTTCTCCCCCGAAGTGGATATAAACTATTAAAAAAACAAAAAGAAATGAAGATTTCAACATTTATTTGGCACAGACAGCCAAAGAGGCACACATTGGTGTTGGAAATTTTTGATTGAATTCCTTTTTGGCTATTGTTTCAGTGTCATAAAGTAGGGTGGGGGTCCATGTTAAAAATGTGAAAGAGACGACCTGTAGCATTGTCAAAGTCAGTATCGCGTGTGACCACCCTGGGCATTCAAACAGGCAAACTGCAACGTCTCCTCATTTGAGTTGACAAGCCGTTGAAAGAATGCCTGAGGGAGTGAGTTCCATTCAATTTACCAAGCTGCCTTTTTTTAACAAAATTCTGAGGTTGTCCATTCGAGCCTGAAGGGCGACGTCAAATTTCATCCCAGACGTGTTCGATAGGCAGCCATGTCCGGTGATAAGGCATGGCCCTGGCATACGTTGGGACGTTTAAAAAATGAGCCAGCAACGCCTGTGTTGCCTTGGCAGTGTGCGGCCTGGCATTGTCTTTCTGCAAGTTAGTAAACACGTGGGTGAGCGGCAAATGACGGGATCGACGTGATTGTTGATGACGTCATTTTGGTTAACGTCGGCATTTTAACGCGTTGTCTGAAAACATGAAGTTGTGTTCTGTGGTTGAATGAGAAACCCACCCCACCCATCACACTACCCCCGCCCCCATCGGTCGGCCTTGCAGAACACAGCATATATCTTAACGTTGCATGTCGACATTAACGCCATACTCGGATTCGGCCATCAGCGGTTGGAAACATTGTAACGGCTCTCATCAGTAAACATAACTTGTTACTTAATGGCCACGTGTGTCATCTTTGATGTTGTTGCGCCCATGTTGACGTGTCGAACGGGCCGCAATGTCAATATTGGTAACACATAAGCACGGCGGTTAGAAAATCCAGCTGCCCATAGACGGCGTCGGAATATCGCTAACACTGGTCCACGTGGACCATGCAAAACTGGTGAGCGGTATTAGCTGTCTGTAGCATCCGATTTTAAGGTAGTGTCACCCGGATGTACCTCTAGGGCTGCTGTTAAGTCTACTCTAAAGCAGCTTTGATTTGTCGATATACGTTCTTACACATACCAGTCAGATTTGTTGTGCACTTTCCAGAAAGGCAGTGCAGATTGTCGAAACATGACATACCCAATTGTGTGGCTACAGCACTTTCCATAGACAAGACTTACATACAGACCTTGGCACATCCCTCGCTGGAGTTGCGTGCAGTCTTTCCATTTTTAAAATGTGATTCCAGACCTCTGTCACATACTCAAATTTGTTTATGCACTTAAAGACCAGGTGTGTAGACTTTATAAGCTTTCAATCAGTGTGTTGTGCACTGGATTCCAAAGACGGAACATCCAGCACGACCAAACAACGTGTTTTCAGAATTCGTGCACTTCCCACAGACAGGACATTACATACCAGGTTAGGACATACGGTCAGATTTGTTGTAATGTCCTTTAACAGACAGTTGAGGTTCAATTACCACCAAAGAATACTGCTTTACAAAGTGCAATTCTTTCGCATTTTCAGGACCTGCGTTTCTTTTGCGTTTTAGTATATATGCACTTCCCATAGACAGGACAGTACATACCAGACCTTAGAATATACCAATCAGATTTGTTTTATGCACTTCCCATAGACAAGACAGTACATACTGTCTATGGGAAGTGCATATAACAAATCTGATTGGTATGTGTAAGGTCTGGTATGTACTGTCCTGGCTTTGTTGTCTAGCAGAGGCTAAGAGACCTTTGTGAATTAGGCCCCTGGTCATCCACCTAGTCAACCCAGCTGGTGTGTATGACCAAAACAGCATGCTTGATTCTCAACTGGATATAAGTATGAAAATAAAGTGAAATTACCAAAAATAACATCTGTATCTGTAATAACAGAAACTATCCATATGTTAATACAGCCAGGCCTGTACTGGATTGAAAAATCTTTTAAATTGCAAACACAGAGCCAGACTGCATAATTTTTATATCTTTCCTAAAAAAATAAATAATTAAAGTTAAGTATTAATCAGAGCTGTAAAATAAAGTCATAATGGAATTATCCCCCTTGATGATATAAATTTAACTCTCTTACTTGATTGTGTTGTCTGACGAGCATGACAGTATTTTGTTTCCTGTGATGGGCGAAAAACATGCTGAGTCAACACTTCGGGCATGCATCATTGTGGCAATTGCCACGTTTGACTTTGATTTCATCTTTCTCATGTCCCACAAACATACCGACCTAAAACAAAAAAAACAAAATATATAACCAAGGGTGCAGCATTTACCTGTTTGAGCATAATTTGGGGGGGGGGTTTAAAAAATAATTTATTATTTTAAGTCAAAATGCCTCTGGACCTCCTTGCATACATCCAGCCATACCACTTTTAGCTGTGATTGTATGGAGAAAACTTGGGAGTGTTTTCTCTTTTATAGAAAGAAAGAAAGAAATGTTTTATTTAACAACGTCAGACATATGGTTAAGGACCACACAGATTTTGAGAGGAAACCCGCTGTCGCCACTACATGGGCTACTCTTTCCGATTAGCAGCAAGGGATCTTTTATTTGCGCTTCCCACAGGCAGGATAGCACAAACCATGGCCTTTGTTGAACCAGTTATGGATCACTGGTCGGTGCAAGTGGTTTACACCTACCCATTGAGCCTTGCGGATCACTCACTCAGGGTTTGGAGTCGGTATCTGGATTAAAATCCCATGCCTCGACTGGGATCCGAACCCAGTACCTACCAGCCTGTAGACCAATGGCCTACCACGACGCCATCGAGGCCGGTTCTCTTTTATAGATACATCACCTGTCCTCAAACTGGTGCATATTCCCTAAGGTTAGTAGACTGGTCCGAACATCCCAACAGCCAATGGGATGGCATAAAATTCTTCTACTGCGCACCCCTTCCTGTTCCAGTCATGTGACTGTAACTTCCTTTTTTTTCCTTCGCGTTCGTTTTTTTTTCCTTTGGACCAGTCTACTAACCATAGAGAATATGCACTAGTTTTGAGGACAGGTGATGTTGAAAAGAAAAACAAGCATTCTGAGAATACTGTTAATGGCAATACAAATTTTCATATCTCAAGTGCCATAACAGAGTCTGTCATATTTCAAGGGCCATAACAGAGTCTGTCATATTTCAAGGGCCATAACAGAGTCTGTCATATTTCAAGGGCCATAACTCTAACAAATGGGCAAATTCCTATGAAAAGTCAAACTTGGTCTGTAACTCCACATATGTGATAAAGCTACATACAGAAGTTCAGGGGCCTAATTCACTAAACTATCGCAACTTTGCGATCTCGCAGTGCAGTGCTAAAAGACTTGCAAAGAGGATGCCCTGTTGTCTAACAGAGCCTAAGAGACCTTTGTGAATTAGGCCCCTGCTCAATATCTTGCGATATTGTGGAAAACAAGTCTGGAAACTGTATGTGGGAAAAACGGACCGAGAGAGACGAGACAAAAGACAAACCCATAGACCCCATGTACCGTTCTCATTATGCAATGCCATTAGTTGCACTAACTTGTCACATGCGATCGAATTATACTGTAAGAACACTGAAATGAGAATGACTTTAGTATTACCGGTACACATTTCGATTTTTGTAGGGCTGACAAATTGCATATGACAAGTCGGTGCGACTAAACGCATAATGTGAATACTGCTTAAGGGATTAGTAAAAGGGAAAGCACTATTTGCTGACACCACAGAAAGCTGTAAAAGGCAGAGTAGTACAGACCTGTAAATGGGCAAATAAAATGGTACAATAAAATTTATACATTTAGTTTGTTCTTTATTCAGCCAGCTACATAGAGATCAAATTCCACTTGTTAAAGTTTGTTTTGTTTAACAACACCACTAGAGCACATTATTATTTAAATTATCGACTACTGGGTGTTAATTTGTTCCATAAGCAGTTTTATATGCACTTTTCCACAAACAGGTCAGCACATACCATGGCTTCTGATATACGAGTCATGGGGTACTTGATGGTACAGAAAAAACCCAAATGGATCTGCTATGGAGGTTCAATCCTACAGCTCAAGCATCTCGGGGCAAGGGCTTTAATTGTCAATTGAGCTAAATTCTGCCCCTATTCCGCTTGTTTTCAATATTTTGTTCTTCCATAATAAATCTGTCTTGCATGGGCTATGACGTCACTGAATTTAACATGGGGAGTATTACGGCCTTGGTAATATATGACGTCATATCAATGCGAGTTGGTTAGTTTTATATCAATATTTTGTTATTAAAACCTTCATTATAAAAGCTACCTTGTTAATTTGTAGTGTTAAATTGTATTTAACACGAGACAGACGTCGCAAATATGATAGTGTAGTTTATTTATGATAAAACAGTTAAATAAAGAAGTGACTTTTTCAGCCATCTTTGGGGTTTTTTTTGTGTAAAATAATGGTTAATTTATCGAATGGATGGGAGAAAAAGACTATCATATGTGTTCATGTGGGATAGAAAAAATACACCCTCGATGGTGGAAATTTTGACCATGGTAATCAGCAAACCTCATCCCGGGTTGAAATTTCCACCACCTCGGGTGTACTTTTTCTCTCTCACATGACTGCATATGATGGGAGTCTATTAGTATATAACTGAAATATAGCTTTGTAGTCTTACATAAATCAGAAAAAAACCTATATTCATTTTTAGCTAGGGTTCTCATTCATCCAAAAATATTGAGAGTCCATGGACTCATGACCTTATATTTTGAGAGTCCATTAGGAATCAGCGGTTGCAAAACGATGTACTAGTAGGCATTGGAACTGACAGAGTAGGAGTTGGGGGTTTGTCGAGAGCTACATACACCGAGTAATGGGTGCATGCGGGGGGAGAGGGGGGTGGGGGCGCTCTATGAGCCGGAGTCTGTGTGCAATGTAGTCCACTTGTAATGCATATAGTCGGTGAAGTTGTTGGCCACAGAATACAACAAGTATGACTCACGGGTTAAGAAACATTTCATATCTTTAATGCACATGTCTTGCAAAAGTTGTTGGTTCAAACTATGTTACATCACATGATGTATTCTATTTCTCTGTTTCTAGACAAAACAGTGGCAAATTGTGTCAGAAAGAAACAGTCTCACTCTAACCACTCTAGCTGCTTCAGGTTCAGACAATTTGAAAAACCAAGAAATCTGACTGCCAGGCTGTGTGACCATTTGGTTTACCGTGAAGCGCATAATCCAGTCTAGCATTTGCCAATAGTACTGTACACGGGTCAATCATCAGTTTTACAGCGTGTGGCAATAGTAAAATAGTATTAATCATAGTTCCGTTTCCAAATGTAATCGCCACAGCAATGAGCAGTCCTGGATGCTGCATTCGTGGGAAGCTCAAAGTTTTCCTGAAGAAATTAACCCATAGAAGCCGAGCTATACATTCAGACAAGAACCAAGAAAATATGAACTGGAGTCTAAGCAACTGTGGCGAAAATAGACGTTGGAAATGAGGGTAGTAAACGTCACATGCGACACGTGGCGCCTTGTTTTGCAACCACTGGGAATGTAGGAGAGTCCACATTTGAAGAATTGATATATCTAATAAAATATCAAGTGAATTGTATAACAACTGACAACACAAAAACATTGACATTTAAATGGTTTTAGCCTATGTCATAATAAAAAGTACATGAACATGAATACATTTTCTTATTATTAAATTGTATGATAAAATATAAAACAAATACCAGGTAACTCATATATAATCAACTAATAATGACACAAAAGAACTCAAATACGTATGTATTTATATATTCTATACAGAATGCCCCACATACAAAATATTTTCACTACCACCTTACCAATATCTAAAAAAAAGAAACTAAAATAAAATTTCACCATTCTATCAAGGTTACTAATTCAATACACACACTAAAATTTGTTGTATTAAACTTTTGTTTGTAATTATAGCAACAAGTATCTTCAACCAGATCGATATAACAAAACATAATTGGTGACTATTATTAATATTTCGCCAATTGCAAAAAAAACCTAAAAACTACTGTGAAAGAATTTTCGGTTCGGCGCAAATTTTTGCGAAAGATTGTTTTCCATCGCGATTTTTTGAACCAAATATTTTCAACCAGTTTTGTTCAGTTGATCCGCCTCACGGTGTGAATAAGCGCTGTTCGCATGTCCACGTGGCCAGTCTATTCAGTAGTGTACTGTCAGCTGCTGGTCGTAAAGCTAGAAAACGCGATTAAATAAAATGAAATACTGTTTAAGACATGTTGCATTTTTTATATTAAATGTTTATTACTTGCAACAACAAATTTTACTTTTTATTAGTTCATGTTTTGTCCTACCGGTTAATGTTGTAAATCTGGGTCACGTGGTTGAGTTAATTTCCACGAAGTGGGTGCATTGATGAGGAATGTATGTATGTATGTACATGTATGTATGTATGCCCACAAATGACTGTCAGGTCAGATGTCGGGAAATAACGTGCTTATATCAATTTAATGTTCAAACACGCTCGTTTCGAGCACGATTTCTGACTAGGGCCAGAAACTGCTCACAACGAGAGGGGTGGGGAGAGTCTTAGTAAAAAAAAATAAAAATAATAATAATTAAAGTTAAAAATGTTTATACAAATGATTAGATAAAAAATACTAATTAATGGTTAAATAAACTTTATTTATGAGGAATACATATTGTTTCTCATTTATATACAATCTTGTGCCCAGGACAGGCATGCGCTACAACAGCTTGCTCTGAATGTGCACGTAAAGCCCTATGACCTGATCTGACCTTATCAAAACCATAGTATTAGTCAATGGCCTCCTGTTTTGACGACAGTTGTTTTGTAGTTGAATTTGCATGCGTTAAGGCATGGCCGCTAACAAATTTAATAATAATTTCCTTTTAAATCATGAATGGATAATCTTTAATGAGAAATGCGCCCAGAAAAAGCAATCAGAGTAGTTGTCACAACAGTAATTGGTCTAAGGGGCCTCAGTCATCCCGATCAGCAATCGTCGACAGTCGGTGACCATGTCAATCAGAATGAGTAGCCCCACCTGTAAAAACATCGACGTATGACTAGAGATATCATTTCCAGGCGGCTTTCTGGAGTGACCAACTGATTGTACCAATTAACAATAATTTCCAAGAATTTTTATGAATGTTGCCGATTTACTTTACAGTAAATTTAGATGTTTAAAAAAAAAAAAAAATTATATTGAAGTTAAATAAAAATTAAAATATACTGCGTCCACAGGGACGCACGTGTATGCAATATGGTGCGTCCCATCCTTGATCGCTGCGTCAGGGACCCGGGACTCCGGGCCCGTGAGAACCCTGTTAGCCAATGCTAGCCATTTTAAATCTTTGCCAAACAGCTTATAGTAAAATATGTTAGCTGTAGTATGCTATTCAATAGAAGGGAGATAACTCAGGACAAAATGACTTATATAGAAAAATCATAAACAGTGCATCTGTGAAATCAGGATTTCTGTATAAACCAGCACAAGTCTTATCCTGTTACAACTGCTTGGGTAACATCTATTCAAGGGCTCGAAACGGCCTGTAGCCAGGTCACCAAATGCAACTAATGTCCCATTTGGGTGACTTTAATATTTTAAAATAATGGTGTTAGTCACCCAAATATTATTTGGGTGATCTTCTTTAGAGCTGTATCATATGAGCCACTATTAATATTTGTATTGCTTATATTTATTCCACATTAAAATCTTGCTTGTGGTTCGTGGTTCGCTTACCATAATTTGTCAATATCCATTATTATTTTTTGGGGGCACCATATTTTTTGGCAAGTTTCGAGCCCTGCTATTCCACCACTCTGTGTAAGGTGAAAGCTGGTTGAGACAGTCCACTATGTAACAATTTGTATACATAAGGATTGTCTGTTATGTTTTTTTACGTTCATCAGGGTATGTGCCAAAAAAATCATCTGTAAACTATGTAAATCGGCGAAGCCGTTCTAACAGAACTTTGCAGATTTTTTTTTTTTTTTCCCCAGATGAACATAAAACAAATAACATCAATAATTAAATTTCTTACTAATAATAACACTAAAAGTTCATATTTTATTTTGAATTCTTTTTTGGTTATTAAACAATAATGTTCAGTAAGACAAAGGGCCAATATAAAGTGACGTCATCAGATAAGGGCCAATATAAAGTGACGTCATCTTATAAGGGCCAATATAAAGTGACGTCATCAGATAAGGGCCAATATAAAGTGACGTCATCTTATAAGGGCCAATATAAAGTGACGTCATCTTATAAGGGCCAATATAAAGTGACGTCATCTTATAAGGGCCCTGTGGGCAACCTAGGGAGACACCACAGCATCGTAGAGGTCTAAAGTTAACGAGCTACTCTCGATTCACTAATATCAAAACCTATATTAGCTCGGCCGTTCAAAATTGCGCCAAATTCCCTCAATCAAATTTTCTCTTTGGCATTTAACTGCTCCATTCAAATTCCATTGCACCACCACCACCCGCCTGCTACCGATTTGATCGGGCTGCTGGTGCTCCCTTGCACCTGCCAGTGCAGGCGGTCCCTCCTCTCCCCTCCCCCCACCTTTCCTGTCATGGACGGAGGAGCCGGCCAATGCCCGCTCTTGTGCCCATGACAGGCGTGCACTACAACAGCTTGTTCTGAATGTGCACGTAAAACCCTATGACATGACATGACATATGACGTTTCCCGACGCTATTTTTTACATTCATCAAGAAATGAACAAGTTCGTGTCACTACGACTGGACCAATGGGATGATGTTAAATCGTAAAGAATGTGACGAAAATTTAATTGTAATAAAATTGAATGCAACATGAAACTACCTACCCATCGACAGATCCTGTGAGGAAATACTGTTTGTTAGTGGGATGAATGTCCAGTGCTCGAAGGCCTTTCTTGTGGAGGTGATATATATTCTCTGCAGATGTTCTGAAAATGAAGAAGAAAAAAATGGTAATTGTTTTTCTGCCAATTTAAGTTTACAAATTTATGTACCTGTATGGGTTTTTTTTTTCATACCATTGCATTTTTTTGGAGAAAATTTCAAACATTTTTTTTTATTAAGCTACAATCAGATATTCTGACAAGTCCTTTTTTAGTGGATATGCCTATTACTTCCAGCGAGTACATAGAGATTATACGAACTTGTTTGTCATACTTATTTTACGAAACCAGTTTCAGGATTATTGTATATGAATCCTGACATGAGTTAAGTTATGATGTCGCTTCACAAAATTACGTCATTCGATATGCATGTGAAATCATTACGACACACGTGGGTCGTACTGGTTATATTTCCTTGAATATCTTGAACTATGTGGATAATAAATTTTCATAGGTGTCAGAAGATGGCAGCAACTGGGGAAGGGGGCAACTTACTAAATGCGAGTTCATATTGTGCATATTGTGGCCCCCCAGTTTCCAACGCCTATGGTTTTGCATAAACAACAAAATTACATGTTATCTCCCTTGTTTTCCACTGACAATATATTTTTAATAAAAATATCTGTAATTTTAGCCATAACAGTCTTAGAAACAATTAGATTTGTGTATGTCCTATTAAAGAGAATGGTGTTTGAGTCAATACACACCCAGGGGTTCTCTGATCAACCACTGCAACACACCCATCAGACTGGGCAATGGCGACTACATCTTTCGACTGGAAACCAAACGACCTCAGCATTATGTCTTCCTCCACGGGAACAGAATACACCTAAAAGGAAAGGAATGTTTTGTTTTATGACACCTAAACATATTTTAAACTACAGCTCTTTGGTGTCTAACATATGATTATTTTGACAAATGTTCGGGTTTAGGGGGATGGGGGAGGGGGAGACAAGAGTCTGACAGATAATAACCCACAGACATTAGACAGTATACTCTTAACAAAAAAGGGGGCAGGATTTAGTTCAGTCAGCTGAGTGCTCACTTGAGAAGCTTGCATCACAGGATCAAACTACTTCGGTGGATCCATTCAGCGGATTGGGTTTTTTTCTCGTTCCAACCAGTGCACTACAACTGGACAAAGGCGTGGTATGAGCTTGCCTGTCTCTGGGAAAGTGCATATAAAAGGCCAGCACTCAACTGAGCTAAATCCAGGGTTTCACATGACGAAGGAATCCTGCATATTTGAAGCAATATTTATCTAAAATACTCCTAAATAAAATCTGTGTGTGTCATGGTTGATGCAAAATATTTCCAATGTCAATCAATTTTACAGTATTATTTTTTAAATACATAAAAACCTAACTACTATGAAATTCAAAACCAAAATAGCCGAGTGGTTTAACTGGTTCCCAACCTTATCAATACGTTTAACGTAACCTAAGTGTAAAAACCAGTGTGGCTGATGTAGTGTGACAGTCATCACGACAATGTCGAATGCACAGTTTATTTACGAAGTTTTTAATTCAGTCTATATATCTAGTTTTTTGTTAAGTTTTTATTATTGTTCTTTATTGTTTTTAATACATGTAGACGGTTGAGCATATCACTAAAAAGAGTGAGTAAAAATTATTGTGCTAATGAAGCTATGTTACAAAACAGGTTAGCATGCAGCACTGGGTAGCCAATGGGTGCATGAAAAGAGAGAAAAAACCCACTATATTATTTACAAGAAGAAAAACAATGGATATACATGTATATCATTTATATGTATTATACAGATAGAAATAGTGGATATAATACATGTACATGCATGTAATATAAACGAGACAGTTATTCAGTTAATTATGTGATTTAAGAAATATATTATAGAAGACTCCCATTTTTTAATGCATGACTCCCCAAATAAAACTCCGTGAGTCATGACGACTCCCATTTTCCAGATGTTAGGTGGAACATTGTAAATCCCACCCCTAACTGTGGTTGCATTCAACTCCATAGTGCCATACCCAAATATTTCTTTCTGGCAGAAACACTGCAGACGGACTGACAGACAAACAGACAGAAGGACGGCCAAAACAAAACAAACCTCACTGAAGACAGCTCGTTCAAAATCACCATGTCGGAACGTTCCATCGTAACTACAGGTAAACACTGTGGCTGGCTTCCACTGACAGAACTCCACGTGGTTAATAGGTGACGTATGAGGAGTGTAGGCAGTCACAGCGTCATCTTCAGATTCCTGGAACCGTGAAGAAAAAACTACAGGTAAACTTACGATAAACATTTAAACCATATACAGTTGAATCCCAGGTTCGACCTAACTATTTCGTCAACAACTGGTAAGTGTAACTCGGGACTTCGTTTTTGGTTCGAGCATTGAAAGCGTATTCGACACTTCAGAGTTCAACCCAATGAGATTCTACTGTCCATGTAGTTTTGTGAGCAAAGCAACAAACAGAACATTATTGTAATTTATGCCAATCATAAAACGGACACAAATAAACAATAGCAATACAATGAATGCAGAGTACTGCTACAGCAATAAATGTCCCCTTCAGGGCCCAACAAATTTTCATATCTCCTAAGTTCAAGGGCCATAACTCTGTGAAAAATGGGTATGTCACAATGAAACTCAAACTTGATCTGTAACAGAACATAATAAAGCTATACCAGTCTCTGTGGCGTCGTGGTTAAGCCATCGGACATAAGGCTAATAGGTACAGAGTTCGCATCCCGGTACCGGCTCCCACCCAGAGCGAGTTTTTGCGACTCAGTGGGTAGGTGTATGGTCATTATACCCTCTTCTCTCTCGCTAAACACTAACAATTAACAACTAACCCACTGTGCTCGACAGACAGTCCAGATAGCGGAGGTGTGTGCCCAGGACAGCATGCTTAAACCTTAATTGGATATAAGCACACAGATAAGATGAAATGAAAAAAAAAAGAAGCTATATATACAAAATATTTCACCTCAATATCTCTAGGCAGTGCAAAAAACAAAAGGTCCTGAAACAAATATTTGTATCTCGCTATGAAAGTAAACTTGATCTGTAACAGTACATTATAAGGCTACACACAAAACATCAGCGTAATATCTTGAGGCGTTGTGAAAAAAAGGTCTGGAAAATTACATGTATATGAGGAAGGAAGGAAGGAAGGAAGAAATGTTTTTATTTAACGACGCACTCGGCACATTTCATTTTGAGTTATATGCAGGTGTCAGACATGTGGTTAAGGACCACACAGATATTGAGAGAGGAAACCTGCTATCGCCACTTCATGGGCTACTCTTTTCGATTAGCAGTAAGGGATCTTTTATCTGCACCATCCTACAGACAGGGTAGTACATACCACAGCCTTTGATTTACCAGTCGTGGTGTACTGGCTGGAACGAGAAATAGCCCAATGGGCCCACCGACGGGGATTGATCCCACACTGACTGTGCATCGAGCGAGCGCTTTACCACTGGGCTACGTCCCGCCTCTCCATGTATATGAGAAAGAAAAGTAAGAAATGTTTTATTTAATGACGAACTCAACACATTTTATTTATATGGCATCAGACATATGGTTAAGGATTTTGAGAGGAAACCCGCTGTCGCCACTACATGGGCTACTCTTTCCAATTAGCAGTAAGGGATCTTTATTTGCGCTTCCCACAGGCAGCATAGCACAAACCATGGCCTTTGTTGAACCAGTTATGGATCACTGGTCGGTGCAAGTGGTTTACACCTACCCATTGAGTCTTGCGGAGCACTCACTCAGGGTTTGGAGTCGGTATCTGGATTAAAAATCCCATGCCTCGACTGGGATGCGAACCCATTACCTACCAGCCTGTAGACAGATGGCCTAATCACGACGCCACCAAGGCCGGTCCATGTATATGAGAGACAGACAGATATATAGAAGAAGATGTAACCTATAGTCATCTCCAGTTGGACCAGTAGGGGACTAACAAGCCAACATTAGAGAAACAATTCTTTTTAATTTCATGTACAATCAATAAATTATTACAAATGTACACGTTTTTCCTTTTTTAACCACATATTGCAATGAAATAAGTAAGAAATGTTTACAGATGCTTTTTGTAAAAATTACAGATGCTTCTTGTAAAAAAAAACCGGCCTCGGTGGCATCATGGTTAGGCCATCAGTCTACAGGCTGGTAGGTACTGGGTTCGGATCCCAGTCGAGGCATGGGATTTTCAATCCAGATACCGACTCCAAACCCTGAGTGAGTGCTCCACAAGGCTCAATGGGTAGGTGTAAACCACTTGCACCGACCAGTGATCCATAAATGGTTCAACAAAGGCCATGGTTTGTGCTATCCTGCCTGTGGGAAGCGCAAATAAAAGATCCCTTGCTGCTAATCGGAAAGAGTAGCCCATGTAGTGGCGACAGCGGGTTTCCTCTCAAAATCTGTGGTCCTTAACCATATTTCTGACGCCATATAACCGTAAATAAAATGTGTTGAGTGCGTCGTTAAATAAAACATTTCTTTTTTTCTTTCTTTCTTGTAAAAAAAATTAATTTGAAATTTATTTTCGTAGATATATTTCAATTACTTCCCAGCACAAATAAATCAAGAACTAAATGACACATTAGCAGCAAGGGGTATCTTAGAGAAGAATACTTTATACCAAAGCCTCTAATACACCAAGGCAAGACTCGAAAATCGTTTGCTTTCATTGTAAAGCTTCAAATTAACAAATTAGTGCCAACTATGTTGACATTAGGACAACCAATATTAAATTACATATTTTTAAAAATAAAAATTTATATTTACATAAAATGAAAGTAAAGTTTATATAATTCTAAGAGTTGTATAAATGTGCAGGTTTACTTGAGACAAATGGACAAACATCCACAAAATGTTTATTGTCATCTTCCAGAGAAGCTCTCGCCTGATGTGTGTTCGGTTTGGGATCGATCCCTGTCTGTGGACCTGTTGGGCTATTTCTCGTTCCAGGTCCCTTACTACTCATGGAAAAATGTAGCAGGTTTCCTCTCTAAGACTATATGTCAAAATTACCAAATGTTTGACATCCAATAGGCGATGATTAATAAATCAATGTGCTCTAGTGGTGTCGTTAAACAAAACAAACTTTAACTTTTTAAAGCTTACCACTAGGGCTGGCCGGTATTGAAATTTGAGGTTCGGTAGCGATATCAGTATTTTTGGGGTGATTTACGTCAGTATATTTGTACGGTATTTGGTATTGCCACGATACCGATATCGAGCGCTATTTTCGGTATACTCGCCTTTATTTGCATGGCTGTGTTAAACCTCACCCGCTAATTTCATCTAAATACAATCAAATTCCATACACAAGGCTCTCGTCTGATTTATACCAACCCATTTTGTGTCCGTCAGATATATTATTAGTGCTTTCTGGGAAATAGTTTTCAGTACCGAAATTTCGGTATTTTGAAATTTGGTCGGTACGGTAAATCGGTATTAACATAATACCGATATCAAACGGTATATATGGTATACCGCCCAGCTCTACTTACCACATCCCAAAAACCGAGGTTGCCCCACTTGTCTCCAGCTGCAACCAGGATCTTGTTCTCCGATGGGTGGATGGCAAGTGAAAATATCCTCTCCTTGACCACTTTAATTACTCGGTTTTCACCGAGATTCAGTTTTTTAAACTCTTCCATGAAGCTTAAAAAAAAAAAAAAAAAAAAGAAAAAAATTATGACAGGACTACCTGTAGATTAAACCTGGCCAGAAAGATCTTGTCATGAAAAACCCCTGAGGGCAATGATTAATTAAAAAAGAAGAAGGAAATGTTTTATTTAATAATGCATCAAACACATTTCATTTACGGACCAGGACCCATATTTTCGAAGCCATCTTAGCACTACGAAATCGTAAAAATGTTATAGGTTGTGACGTCACTACAACACACGCCATAGTGACGTCATAGCTTACGATGATTTTACGATTTCGTAGGCTAAGATAGCTTCGAAAATATGGGCCCAGATATTGAGGAAGGAAATCTGCTGTTGCCACTTCATGGCCTACTCTTTTCAATTAGCAGGTCAGGTCAGGTCATAGGGCTTTACGTGCACATTCAGAACAAGCTGTTGTAGCGCACACCTGGCCAGGACAGGGTGGAGAGAGGGGCCGCTCTCCACTGGAACAGGAAAGGGGGGGGGGGGGTGGAGAGAGGAGGGACTGGGGAGCACCAGCAGCCCGACCAAGGTCAGTAGCAGGCATCAATTAGCAGCAAGGGATCTTTTATATGCACCATCCCACAGACAGGATAGAACATACCACGGCCTTTGATGTACCAGTCATGATGCACTGGATGGAGTGAGAAATAGCCCAATAGGCCCACCGATGGGAATCAATCCCAAACCGACTGTGCTACAATTCCAAAACCACTGGGCTACGTCTCGCTCCACAGTGATTAATTACTTCTCTCACTTAGATTATAAGGAACCATTTAAGTTATTACCATACTAAGCCTTGGTACATGTATCACAGTTTCTAGATTATGGTAGCCCCTTTCCCATGGCTAGTGATATCCAATGTTGGGCTAGTAAATAACTACTATTGTCATGCCCAGTGGCTAGTGAAAGAACAAGAAATCAAATGTTGCAGTTAAGTCCATTTTGTAAATATGAATATCCTGCCCCCATCCCCAATGTTAGTATTTTTTTAGCTCTATTTCCGCATTTAGGTGACATATCTGACTATTACTATTATTTAGTAAACTTGTATTAACTTTAAAGTAAAGTAGGGCTAGTGAATTTTTAATTGTGGCAAGTAAATTTTTAAAATCGTTGATCCCATGGCTCATGGGTTTGATAAAAATTCTAGAAACCCTGTTGTATCTGAAAAAAATTAATTGAGTTTAGCTACATTTTAATTGCCAGAAATATCATCTTTACACTGAATCTTTTAAAAATAGAGACAACTTTGTCAACATTACATGTTCAAGATTTTAGTCACCTCATATTTCTTTGTTCTGAAAAATGTGGACACTGTACTCTTATGACCACTGGCTATTTGAAAAAAATTGCCCCCCCCCCCCCCCCCCACCAAATTTTTGGTAATTTTTCCTTTTTCACAGGAAGGAAATGTTTTATTTAACGATGCACTCAACACATTTTATTTACGGTTATATAGCGTCAGGCATATGGTTATGGACCACCCAGATATTGAGAGAGGAAACCCGCTGTCGCCACTTCACAGGCTACTCTTTTCGATTAGCAGCATGGGATCTTTTATATGCACCATCCCACAGACAGGATAGTACATACCACGGCCTTTGTTACACCAGTTGTGGAGCACTGGCTGGAACGAGAAATAAGCCAATGGGTCCACTGATGGGGATCCCACCCCCCAATTTGTCACAGATGCAGTCACAAGCATTCACCTCTTCAGTGATGATGTGAGCGGTTCCACTTGTTCTTCCACATCACACGCTGATCGGACTGTGTCGCGCAGCTTGTTGTGTAAGTTTTCTGTCACAGACGGAAACAAACAACATGTCATATCGAAGGGGCCTGGTGGATGTCTTTCCTATGAATAACAAATAAGTATGTCATATTCATAATTAATCTAGTTCTGAAAACAAAAAGTTCTTAGATTTAGACCGATTTCAGTTCAGTTACCTTTTCTGAGATAAAACTCACCATGTATAATATGTAAAGTTTGTTTTGTTTAACGACACCACTAGAGCACATTGATTAATTAATCATCGGCTTATTGGATATCAAACATTTGGTAATTCTGAATAAGTGATCCCACTACATTTTTTCATTAGCAGCAAGGGATCTTTTTATGTACTTTTCCAGACAGAAAGGCACATACCATGGCCTTTGGCCAGTTGTGGTGCACTGGTTGGAATGAGAACAAAACCCTAGTTTAGACAGAGACCACTATATAATCTTATATTTTAAATATTCATCGTTCCCATGGCTCACCATATAGCTGTTCCTGACTCACCATATAGCTGTTCCACCTCACCATAAAGCTGTTCACGATTCACTATATAGCTGTTCCACCTCACCATATACATGTAACTGTTCCTGACTCACCATATACATATAACTGTTCCCGACTCACCATATAGCTGTTCCCGACTCACCATATAGCTGTTCCCGACTCACCATATAGCTGTTCCTGACTCACCATATAGTTGTTCCAGACTCACCATATAGCTGTTCCACCTCACCCTATAGCTGTTCCGAACTCACCATATAGCTGTTCCCGACTCACCATATAGCTGCAGGGCTCAAATTTAACGACAACAATTGCTGTTGTTGAGATATGAATTGCCATAGGTCGGGAGTAAAGCTCCTTAATGATAGCAAAATGTTTACACCTGGTGTACATTAGATGACAGTATATAACCTTAGTACATTTAAAATATGTCTACATACACAAAAATAACCTTTCAGTCTTATTTGTTTTCTGCAAAAGTCTTCTTTTTTTCTTCAAATGCCATTGGCAGGCTTTAAATTGCCGTGGGAGACAAATTCTTAAGTTAAGGCCCTGAGCTGTTCCTGACTCAGCATATATTTGTTCCTGACTCACCATATATCTGTTCCAGACTCACCATATAGCTGTTCCTGACTCACCATGTATCTGTTCCTGACTCACCATGTATCTGTTCTTGACTCACCATACAGCTGTTCCCAACTCACCATACAGCTGTTCCCAACTCACCATGTATCTGTTCCTGACTCGCCATGTAGCTGTTCATGACTCGCCATATCTCTGTTCATGACTCAACATATATCTGTTCCAGACTTACCATATATCTGTTCCGGAATAACCATATAGCTGTTCCTGACTCACCATACAGCTGTTCCCAACTCACCATGTATCTGTTCCTGACTCGCCACATCTCTGTTCATGACTCGCCACATCTCAGTTTACGACTCAACATATATCTGTTCCAGACTTACCATATAGCTGTTCCTGACTCACCATATACATGTATCTGTTCCTGACTCACCATATAGCTGTTCCCGACTCACCATGTAGCTGTTCCCGACTCACCATGTATCTGTTTCTCACAGACGAGTACGTCACGGAGGGAGTCTCCACCGCGTCTATCGGCTTGATACTGCGAACCCTCAGACTCCTTCTTGTTGGTTCTCTTGGGGAGCTTTCTTTAGCACTAAAACAACACAGAAAACAGATACAGTAAAATGAAACAAGACTTGCCTGCAGGTCACCGTCATCTTGTCACCTTTAATTACCATTGGATTTCCCCCAAATTTTGTCCAGACACAAATTGTGAAAAAATCATTGCAGTGACACAGATTTACGTATTTGAACCTGTAGTGGATGTAAGCTTGTCTGAATTGTTTTATTGTCTGTGCATGTTCAATCCAACAACCAGATAAATTTAACAACATCCAGGGCTAGGTCTGGGTCAGCAGAAAATTTCGCCAAATTATGTTAAAATTCAAAAATAGCAAAACCCCAGTTATTTTGTATCAAAATATCAATTATTACATAAAATTATTTCGCCAAATAAAAATAAAAATTTGCCAATTGTTTTTGAAATCCACAATTGGCGAGTGCCAGAGATAGCCCTGACATCATTGTTTCCCATGTCCAATACAAAGTAAAATAATAATAATTTCTTTGTAATTACTTACCTTTGTTGTCAACAAATGTAAAATTCCTACCATGAAGTGAATATTTGTAAATTTTTTAACACCATCGAAATCCGCCCCATGTGAACATCACAAATGTGGAATGTATGGAAGACCACATCCGTCATAAAATTGAGGAAACAAGAACACAACAGATTGTCAACGAAGCAAATGTAAATCAATTATGAATTTATCTATACGTTTTTGAAGAACATTGGTTGTCATCCAGCACCACTGTGTTCGAGAATAGAAAGTTCCCCTTGCTTTTTTGAAGAACATTGGTTGTCATCCAGCACCACTGTGTTCGAGAATAGAAAGTTCCCCTTGCTTTTTTGTTCTTTAAAGTTTGTTTTAGATTGAATTTTTTTTAGATGCTTTGTAAACAGTCATGCCACTCTTAACGGCTTTTCAAGTAGTCAACAAATTTTTACGAATATAGGAAAATGGTTTTCTTGTGCTAACAACTTTTATATTTGGCTGAAGAAAGAAGAAAATCAACTAATGTTGTTTCTTAACAACAATTGTGGATCTGACACAAACAGCCTTCCATACATCACCCCTCCCATAAGAGTGTCAGTTATGTTACTTTTAACAAAATATAGACAAAACTAATGTAGTCGACAGTCATAACCGATCTGTCAAGTCTAGTCTTTTCGTTTATACAGGTTTTAATCTATTATAACCTTTGGATATGGTTTCTGTATGCAATAACAGAATTACCGCTACTGTACAAGGAACAAACAGACTTTAAAAAAACTCTTTCCACCCTCATTTTCAATTTTGATCGATCGAGGCTTGGTTAGTTGATACCTGTACATATGCAGTAAAATTAAAATTTGTGCTTGCGCAGTTTGATTAGAGCGAGTGTGGAAGTGAAATGGGACAGAATGCGATGGGGGATGGAATTCGATAGTTTAGGATACATCTATGATGTTTTGCACCCACAGACAGTTTGCCCCCTGTCACTTCTGCCCATGAAAATGTGCCATTTCGCCTCATGTTGAAATGACTGGAAAACTGAATGTAAATTCAGACCAAAGTGGGTTGATACAGATAAAAAAAAAAAAAAGGGAAAAGTTACAAGAAAAAAAACACCCAACTAATTAAAAAAAATTTTTTTTAAATACACCGACATAATGGTGTCCAGTTTCATCTACCCTTTTGATCCAAGTAGTTTTGTAATGGAATTTTATTTACATGTAAATGATAATACATACATTTTGATCAAAAATCTGATTTTAAAATATCTTAATATAATGCAAACATGACACGTACTGCTAGTAGGTGTTACAATATTTTACGTGTTGTAGAATACTAAGTGTCATGATGTAGAGGCACTTTCCTGATTAAGTCACTGTTCCCGGTCAACTCAAGTGTTTTCCAGAAATTTAAAAAAAAGAAGAAAAAAAAAGCCAAATGTCACAGCATCAGTGCTAGGTAGCCTATCGGTTAACACAAAGTTTCGCCAAATTATGTATTAAACTTTCAAAAATGGCAGAAAACCAGTTATTTTCTAATAAAATGTAGTAAAATTATTTCGCCAACTTAAAATAAAATTCATCAATTGTTTTTAAGATTCGCAATTGGCGAATTTGGCGAGTGCCAGAGCTAGCCCTGCAACATGTACAGCACACATTAAAAATTCATTATTTTTTATTTTTTAATAGGGGAATTTGATAACATGAAGACTTTCCAAATATGCTGCACCCAGTAGATTCGTCTGGACTGAAGAGACATCCCAGAGTCGAAGCCGACTGGATAGAATAACAAGACTTCAGAAAAGGTGTACTCAGAAAGTTGAAGAGTTAACAGAGAAAGGTTGTTCAGATTGGACAGAGTAATTTAATAATGAAAAATTTATTAATGAAGAAATTATTGAAACAGTTGATGATTCCTTTCCTATTGTAAGTGATGTTGAGCAGAATGTATCACAACACTGTGACAGTAGTACACAAACTGCACAAGACTTTGCCCTGATTTCAATAGAAAATTTTATCTGTGAAGACAAAGCAATGCAATTTTACACAGGTTTATGCAATTACTCTGATTTTCTGTTGTTTTATCAACACTAGGTCCAGCTGCATATCACCTACATTGTAAGTATGACCAAGTAGTGAATGTGAGCATAGAGAACCAGGTTTTTTTATCACATTAATGAAATTACATGAACATAAAGTCAATTTTGAACTGGCAAGGGTGTTTGGAATTTCGGAGTCAATGGTATCCAATATTTTCCTGACGTTGATCAGCTTTATGGCAAGACAATGGAGTGAGGTTCAGATATGGCCAACAAAAGATACTGTTAAATTCTTTTCACCTTTTGACTTCAAAAAAAATAATTCATGAAAACCTGAATTAATTAGATGGCATTGAATGCCCAATTAAAAAACCAAAAACACCAATAGCACAACAGTCAACCTTCTCAACCTATAAAAATAGAAACACAGTAAAAGTATCAGTAGGAATGTCGCCAGGTGGACTTGTATCATACACATCTCCTGCATATGGTGGATCTACCAGTGACAGGGAGATAGTTGAACGAAGCTCCTTAAGATAAGGAATTCAATGATTCAATTTCAATTTCATTTATTGCAAATTACCAAACAAACTGGTGTCAGCAAACAGATAAAAAAAATAAAAAAACATACAACATCTATAACAACAATAACAATTAATAATAATAATATTTAATGTACATGACAGACAGAGAAACAGTTTGTATTATATTTGTAGAAATAAAGTTTGTTATAAAAATAAATGGTTAAAGTACTAGGAAATAATTAAATTAAATTACTGCCCCACTGATAGCTGGAACAAGAAATTTACGTTTAGAAATACAGCCGACAATAAACGTTAATACATGGTTAAGAATTTCAATGTCACCATTATTTTATGACATAATAAATATAAATTGTAAATTGCTATTTAGAGTAGAGAAGTCAGAAAAGGAGTTTAACTTATCAAATAGTTGTTGCCTTTCAACATAATAAATAGGGCAGTCTAAAACAAAATGTTTTTCATCTTCTTTCAATGTTCAAGATCTCTTTGCTGTTTCAAATGTAAAGATCAACATGCTTACTTTTTTTCTTAAGAAATATCGGATGTCAGGAAAAATTGTTCTGAAAGACAGAAATTCTTTTAGTAAAAAATGCCATGTAGAAAGAATTATCGGACTAGCTAAAAGTTACAAGATCCTAAAGAAGACCATGACGTCCTCAGAGAGTAAACTTAGTTCAGAAATTATATTTGTTTGCTTTATGCTGTGCAATTTCCGAAAGTGCATAATGTCTGAACATGCCTGAACAATTTTAGCTCATTATGACATTTTAATAACTGACAAAGCCGGTTTCTGTCAGTATCACAAAAGTAAAGTTTGTTTTATTTAATTACGCCACTGGAGCACATTGATTTTTTATCTTATCATCGGCTATTGGACATCAAACATATGGTCATTCTGACACTGTTTTTAGAGGAAACCCGCTGTCGCCACATAGGCTACTCTTTTACGACAGGCAGGATAGCACAAACCATGGCCTTTGTTGAACAAGTTATGGATCACTGGTCGGTGCAAGTGGTTTACACCTACCCATGGAGCCTTGCGGAGCACTCACTCAGGGTTTGGAGTCGGTATCTGGATTAGAAATCCCATGCCTCGACTGGGATCCGAACTCGGTACCTACCAGCCTTTAGACTGATGGCCTAACCATGACGCCACCGAGGCCGGTCGTCAGTATCACAAAGTCACAATCATAATATACTTGAGTATTTGTTGCTCCTAACAATGTCCTGTCTGTATAACAGTAACATTCACATTTGTCAATGGCTGAAGTGTGTACATGAATACACAGTTACAAACAACTGCTTACTATATGTGTATATGTTTTTGTTTCACCAAGACTCAAGTGCAATAAGTTCAGTTTGACAAATACCCTAGCTGGATACAGTGATTGTTCTATGTCAAGTTGTTGACATACAAACATTAACCTAAATATACATGTAACAGTCACTCGTCTTTGAAAATGGAGAATACAGTTTGACAGTTTTAGGGTGGAAATTAAAGTACTATGATTTGTTTAAAAAAATAATAATTTATTATTATTATTTTTTAATAAATAGTTTATTGCCCCAGAAATATGTTATGATAGTGTCAGGGTTGGGGCCCTGAATTCACTACCTTACAAAGTACATAGCAAACAATATACTAATATATAAAAAAAAGGAGCAGTGACAAAAGTGGAAATAAAAAGAAGATTGAAAAGAGAAAACTTAAAATGAAGTTATAGATATACATACTTCCAAACTGGCGTCATACTTAAAAATTATACACATAACAAAAGTACTAAGTGTCTCAGTTGTGGCCTTCTAGAACTTTTAACCATGGTTCCCAATTGTCGTCGAATTCTGTATGTAAACAGTTTTTGTAATATATGTATTTTTTTATTTGTAAGTTATCTTTAATAAAATTGTTGATACTGTTTCATTTAGTGTACTCTTTTGTAATTTTGATTTGTATATGTAATATTTTACGTTAACAATTAACCAGTTTACAAATATATGTTTACTACTTATAATTCCAAATAAGACTGCGTTTCTATTCAAATGCATATAATCACCTTTTTGCAATAACCATTTTTCTTTAATACTCCAGAGTTCAACGACTTTAGGAGTCATAAAATAGATGCTGCAGTGTTTCTGGTTCATGTGAACAAAAGTTACACATACTAGAATCAATCAGTTTTATTTTATGTAAAAAGGTATTTGTTTTACCTATGAAATTTCATTCAAGCCTTAATGCTGCTATTTACATGTATGGGCAGTTTTGTAATGTTGGACTTACTTTTCAGACATTTCAGACATTTCAGTCATGTACTACATAAAAGTACCCCCAAAAACCACAACGTTTTGTCATTGTAAGAACCAACTTGGACACCATTTTGTATATAAAATGTATTTCTTCCAAATTGTATTTACCTTTGTATAGTAAATGCACCAGTAGTCATTTTTTCAATTACATGTTGAATGCTAATGAAATATGCAATGACAAATTTCATTATCATAATATCAGCGATTATAACAACTAGTTCAGAAACTAGCACAAGATAATTTATGGAATGTACTGCTCTGTTTATAGTGCAAGTTGTACATAGGATGTTCAGCTGTATCAGTTTAATAACACATGTATTAATATTTACATACATGTGAGTTGTGCCTTTTCATTAAAGTACATAATGCTAGTATTGTATACAATTCACTATCATTTGTCTTGAGTTATTATTTCTTTTAATTCTAATTAAGGAATTGCTACACTGACTGACAAAAAACTGTAAAATAGGCTTCTGTATGGTATTATTCTTAACCAGGGGTGCAGAAAGTACTCTTCCGCTCGCCAATTGCAAGTGAAAATTTTAACTGACAAGTTAAGACATGTATCTGACAATCTAACAGGCGACCTGTTTTTTTGTTTGTTTGTTTATTTGTTTGTTTCTGTTTTGTTTTTTGACTGACTATGTAAGTAAAATAGTTATTTTGTGGCAAATCCGGAACTCAGCATCAGCTACAAATGTATGCCACAGTTTCAAATTGTCTTCAACAGTTTACGAAATATGGTGTCAAAACAATATATACATAATGAACTGCATTTTTATGGGTCAATATAGTTTCCATAATCAAGACATTGTTTATTGGTGAACTAGCTTTACTTTAAGTTTGGTTCTTTTTATTTATAAGTTTGTGCTCTGTTGTCAGTATTAAAGGAATAATATAAATTAATGTCAAAATGTTCTGGCTTTTGTGGATGATCATATGAAGTGAAGTGTACATAGGAAGTGAAGTGTATATTATAATATTATCAAAAATTATTATAGTGTCCTACAGGCTGGTGGACAAGTAGACATTCTGGTGGGCTAGTAGATTTTAATTGTTACTGGTCCAGCGGGTTAGTGAAATAGCTTCCATTTCTGTACCCCTGTCAACATATACATGTACATTTAATAGGTTTGTTAATGGCAATTTACCATCATGTGAAATCAAAGTATCATCATATTAAAGAAATGTATGTCATCACCATATAAATCATAATTGTAATAACTTTGGAAAAAAATTCAAGATTTTTGTTTTGTTTTTTTAAAGAAAATTCCTGACTGTTCAGGCCTGCACAAATTCAAAATTTGAATAACCAGAAATAGGTTATGCCATACAAAATTGCATAACCTATTTTTATTTGCATAACCAGTTTTCAAAAAATGGTAAATAAAAACTTTAAAATTAATTTTAATAAATAAGACTACTGTCACTTTAAATTCCATAACTTTTTTCATTGGAAAAACCTCGCCATGTTGGATATTGATCATTCTCCATAATCAGCGAAGTTTTCTGATTAACATTTATTAATGGAAGTATCGCAGTTTCTGATTGGCCATTTTGAAGGAATTCCCTTTGGCAACATCCAACAACCATTGAGAATACATTACATTTCCCAACAGAAGTATTCTAACTAGACTAATATTCCGTTAAATGTAATTATAACAATACATGTTGGAAATAGTCAAGTTGTTTGTACTCTGACAAAAGATGCGATGTAGGAATTTCATTTAGCATATTTTACA